>NW_006239238.1:614369-656937 GCF_000226075.1 Solanum tuberosum
GATTACTTGTTTAATTCATTATTGATACAAGTTTTATTCAGTTTACAGATCATAGAATGCTCTTTCGTTTGCTATATTTTGCATTCATGTTTAATTTCATCTAATTCAACTTTAATATGTGTGTAATACATTTTTAATTCAAGTGTAATTCATTTTGCAGTTTATTATATCTTTTCATTTGTTACGATTAGATTACTTTTCCAATTAATTATTGATACAAATTTTATTCTATCTACGAATTATTGACTACTATACGAAAGAAAGTAGAGAGAGAAAGAAAGGGAGAAAGAACAATAGAAAGAGAGGGAGAAAGAGCAACATAAAGAAAGAAAGGAGAAAAAACAATGTACAGAAAGAAAGAAATGGAGAAAGAATAACGTACAGAAAGAAAGAAGGAAAGGGATAAAGAGAGAGAGAGAGATAAATTTGAAAAGGCTAGAGACAAAAAAAAGAAAGAGGCGAGAAAGAAAAATAAATATAATAAAATACATAGTATTGTTAGATATTGCTATAAATGGTAATAATTAAAGAGTATATTTAAAATAAGTAATTATTTTTTAAAAGGGATCCACTCAAGTAATTAATCCTTTCGATAATCTCCAATATATATCCCTTGTGCTTCTCTTCATTTTCTTTTTCAAAAATATATGTATGTAGACATCTTCAGCTAATTCTTTTAGTGAAATATGTTTATAGAGCAATGCACTTGTAATTATGGTCCTAAAATTATGGTTTAATTGATCAACTCCTGGCTTGATTAAGCATAGAGGTATGAAGGGGACTCCTTGAGAACATATATGCATTGGAATTACCATCCAATGAAAGGCAATAAAACAAAAGAATCCAATGGAAGAAGTTTCAGAAGAAAATTGTATTAATTAGTTGTATGGGGTGCCATGATTTATTACACTTGCTAGCTATTTACGGAGTAAGTTAGTAAGTGATTGAGGCGTTATCTTTGACCAGCTCTTATCATAGGATGGCGTGGACAGATGTTAATTAGAATATATTTGATTCTTCAATTCAATACTTTTTTAATTCCAACAGCTCGTAAATGTAGAAAAGTGTGTAAATGGCATACGCAAGATTGGAGATTGACAATTGAAATTCATTTAGTATAGTCAGCTAGGAAAAGTTGGTTAATCGTACGCAGCAGACTCGAATTACTCTGGTATTTCTGGAAGGCACATGAGTCTGAACGCTTTGGCAAGCTGGGAACTCAAATCTAATATATTGAAGAGTCAAGGTTTCCAAGGAGCATGGATGAGGCGAAGCATCGATCCGAGGATTTTTAAGCAAAGAACTGTTAAAATAGAGTGCATGGATATAAAAGTAGTCTTAAATACTATTTAGAATATAGTGTGTACAATGAAGTATGTTAGCACAGTAGAGTTGGTTAGTTAGTTGCAACAGTGAAGTTAGTTAGTTAGTTAGTTGCTTTTCATTATTCTAGAATTGAGTAGATGCTTCTAGATTTTATTAATTAGAAATTGTATATAAGGAACACAACGTAACACTTATCGTTTTAGTTTTTCTTTAATAAAAGTTTTCTCTCTTCTCTTTCAATCCAGTACCTCTGTGCACAAGCTTGACCTCCATTAATGGAAGAACAGAGCAATTTAGCAGACTTATGCTGCTGATTTTATCAAATACCATAAAATTTCATATTCAAATTCTAGCCTGGATAAAATATTAGTGATCGATTTATTTTCATCTATTCAAATCTGCGTAAATAAAATTATCCAATATTTATGTTGGTTGCAACTTGCAAGTTATTAGTACATCACAATAATAAAATGAAAATCCAAAAAGCTTGACCAATGACCATATATAATATTGTACTACTACATGTTAGGCTTAGCAAGATAAAACTCTGGATAGAAGGATATGACATGGAGATACTCAAAATCTACTAAACACTTCTCATTGGTTGATACAAAAATTTCAAAACTATTTCACACCACAATTTTCTAAAACACAAGAACCAGAATTGTTGGATGGACCACTCCAGATATTTTTCCAACAGTTATTCTTTATATATAAATTGTGCAAGAAACTTAGTGAAAATTGTGAGGTCCAATTAATTAAGAGAGAAATTAAGAAAGAGAAGAAATGGCAGCAACAGGCAGCTCAGCCACAGTTGTTAGAGCAACTCCATTTTTGGGCCAGACCAAATATGCTAACCCCCTTAGGGATATAGTTCCTATGGGCTCTGCCAGATTCACCATGGTAATTTTTATTTTTATTTTGTGATTTTATAATTGAGTTCGAAAATTAATATTTATTGAAATTCGAATAAATTTATGATTCGTGTACAAAGATACTGAATTAAGTTGAATCTGTTTTTAATGTTTCGTTAGAGTAATGATTTGTGGTATGGACCTGACCGTGTCAAGTACTTGGGACCATTTTCTGCTCAAACTCCTTCATACTTGACTGGAGAATTCCCTGGTGATTACGGATGGGATACTGCTGGTTTATCTGCTGATCCCGAGGCCTTTGCCAAGAACCGAGCTCTTGAGGTACTATATTTTTTCTTTTACTAGTAGTAACAGATATTTATGTGACTAAAAATCATTTTCGTAAAATTGTTTCTAAATATTAAAGGTATCATTTTTATTAGGATAGAACAAAAAAGTGAAGCAGACTCATATAATTGTCGACGATTAATTTAGGATTGAGACATAGTTGATCGATTGATATTGATTAAAATTGTGTTAATAATTCTAGGTTATCCATGGGAGATGGGCCATGCTTGGGGCTTTTGGTTGCATTACACCAGAAGTTCTTGAAAAATGGGTAAAAGTGGACTTCAAAGAACCAGTATGGTTCAAAGCTGGAGCCCAAATCTTCAGTGAAGGTGGGCTGGACTATTTGGGCAACCCAAACCTTGTCCATGCTCAGAGCATTCTAGCAGTATTGGGCTTCCAAGTAGTGTTAATGGGCCTTGTAGAAGGTTTCAGAATTAATGGGCTTCCTGGAGTTGGTGAAGGCAACAATCTATACCCAGGTGGTCAGTACTTTGACCCATTGGGCCTAGCAGATGACCCAACAACTTTCGCCGAGCTCAAGGTTAAGGAGATCAAGAACGGAAGATTAGCTATGTTCTCCATGTTTGGATTCTTCGTTCAAGCTATTGTCACCGGCAAAGGCCCACTTGAGAACCTATTGGATCACCTTGACAACCCTGTTGCAAACAATGCATGGGTTTATGCAACTAAGTTTGTTCCTGGATCTTAAATTTTTTACATTTTGACTTCCTCCATAAGAGCCTTTGTAGTTTGTACCACTCAATCATTCATAATGCAAATATTTGTCAAAGGAAAATTATTTTACATACACTTGAACCAGTAGCATTCATTTGAATATGCATCAATGAATAAGTTGAATTCAGCTATATTAACCTTCACTATCCATATCGTAACGTTCAAACTTGACAAAAACTTAAAAAGTAGGACAACATTGGTGAAAAGAGTTTAAGGGAGAAACAAGAATGCTCATAAGCAAAACACAATGATACCATCACATTTGGCCACTCATTGTGCTGTTGTGAACAATCAAGTAATGACTTTTCTACAATTGATCACCATCTTTCAACAACAACTAATTACAACATTTGCTAATGCGAAAAGACGTGTGGACTGAGAAATTCAATCCGTTTTTCGCAAGCTATCTAATATACTTCCACAACCTAGCATTGTTTACAACAGGCTATTCACAAACAAGTTCTTAACTATCTAGCTAAGCGATTGCAGAGATACATAATTGAGCACACGTACGTACTATTTCCCAATCTCCACCAACTTTGCTAACTTAGCAACCATAGTTGGGGAAATTAGTTCCATCTATTAACACCCTAAAGAAGAAGACGAGAATTATTTTAAGCTAAAATCACTTGCTCTTCTTACCCCACCATTTTCTATGACTCTTCCCTGCTTTAGAATGAACAAGCTTGTGTACTTTTGACTTCGTCTCCTTTAACCGGACCTTGTACTCTTTTTTCCATTCCTCAAACCTGTGTTTAAGTCTTCGATACTCATCTGCAGGATTATTAGTAGAATGTAACAGCCCTGGCTTCAAGTGAACAATTGCCATGGCTTCGTTGTCAAAATTCTGCTTCCGTTGTTCAAATTCCATTGTAAGGTGGCTGATTAAGGATAAACCACCATTAACCTCTCTATTAGTTACAACACCCAAGCTGTTGTTAGAAAAGTTAATTGGAGTGCGTCCCGCAGGAGTGTCCATAGATGTTGCATCATCAGAATCATAATAGTGAGGAGATGGGGAACCTTCAAGCTTTCCAGGTTGACCAGTAGTGTCACCAGCGGCAAGAGTGTTCTTGGCTGCAGCTAGATTAGCCTGCTTTAACAAAGCAATCAATTACCTTGTAAATTCATAAATATGAGTTCACAAGTAGAAACTCAATTTCCAGCATCAGCAGTATCAGTAGAGCATTCATAGAACTACGGATACCAAGAACTAGAGAAAATGAACTATCTAGGATCATATTGCAGCTTACTCACCTGCAATGATGTCATTTGCTTTTGCCACATCTCCTCCATTGACCTCATCTTGACCTCATATTCTAAGCATCGGGCCTCGAATTGGTTTGCTTGTTCCTTCAGGGCAGCATTTTCCTTTTCCTTCTGTTCAATGGTTGCCTCGGCCTTTGCAACTCGTCTTTCGAGGTCTTCTACAACAGATGGTAGGATTTCTCGAGGCAACTCCTGCTTGCATAAAAAATTCAAACTTACTACTACAGATTCTCAAGCAGTCAGTAAAAATATCAAAGACTGCATTGCTGCCTCAACTGTTTGCAGCAAGGGGAAGGCATGATAAATGAAGCCATTATCCTGATTTATCCATCAGTGATTCTTCACCAACTGTCCTTTCCCTTTCCCCTTTTAGCTTCTACATGAGAGAGGGGAAGGACTAATGTATAAGCCAAAAAAGGGCCTTACTACTCATTCTCTCACCATATTTTTCTTTCAATTTCAATAATCAAACACTCGGCATTTTCGAGATGCCAGAGTATTTCATCTTCCAAAGAAAGAATAAAAAATGAAGAAAGATTCCCCTGAATCCTGAAATCAGAAAAGCAGTTGCATACCCAAAAATGGTTTTAACTATCCCCCCCAAAAAAGAAGAAAAAAATGAAATACCTAAAATTGGCTTCATGAAACAGGCCACCAAATTCTTAAAGATATTAGTCCGGAAGCAGACTTTACAATTCTGAACGAAGAAACACGAAAAGTTACAATAAAATCTATGGCAGAACTTTTAAAATGCTAATTATTCCATTATAAGGTCTATTAAGGGAATAAAAAATGAGGCATGAGGACTACTAGTAAGGATAGGTGTGAATCTTTATCACAGAGTACCTTGACCTCCGTCTTTCTGCCTGATCTTCGTTTGTCTACATTTAACATTTTTGAATTCTGCAGTTTACGAAGATCCCTTCTAGCCAACCAACCACGAATAGCTGCAAAAAAGAAGATGTGTAAATTTATATTTGGTTTCATAACCAGCTGCCAAAAGAAGATGTCCAAATCTATATTTGGTTTCATATATTTGATACCATGCAAATAACTTTTACCTGATTGTATCTGCACAACAGCCACCAGCTGCTCATCACTTCCTTCACGAGCAACCTTCCCTTTAGACATCACTTTAGTATTATACAGCCTTCTTTCTATTTCACCACGAATAACTATATGAACAAATGTTGACATCAAACATCAGGTACAATTCAGCATTGAAAGCTTATAATTTAATTATATTGATGCATCACCTCAAAATTGACCCGGTTCACATAACTAGTTACTTTTGGAACTTCCAACAATGGTTCAAAGGCAGTTCATTATAGTTTTTTTAAAAAAATTATGAAGACAAAATTGTAGTTATCTGTTTTTCTTTTTCTAAAACCACTTGAATGGCATCCCCAAGTGCTCAAAACTTTGAAGATATCTAATACAGTCTTGAAATGGAAAAATACTCATACAACCTGATAGACACAACATTCTTCATGAATATCATCTTCTATTGTATTATAAGAAAAAAGGGAAGTAAAAAGACGAGTTGCAAAGGAATCTGCTTTACATGATTGAAGTATGATTACTCCTCCTTTCAGCTCATGGAAGTGCCGACGAGCACGATGACGACGGAAGCACTTCTGCACCTCAAGAGTACCTTGCAGAACTTGGTTCCTTACATCCTCCAATGAAGCAATCTACATGTAAGAGGGACAGAAGTTCACATATAGGCACACAAGGAAATCCAATCTTCAATAGTATGTGTCCATTATCTTACTAGAAGCCCATATTGGGTATATGTTAGAGGATATGTTATATCCATAAGCCATAACTTTTGCCATTTTTATTGTTTGACCACTCAAAACCCTTCTCCAAACAGACATATGCCTCCAAAAATATGATTTTTCCTCAAAGTGGTGCCACCAGTTTGGAAGACACCACACTTTTTTCAAGATAACTATGGTGTCTGGGCCAGCTAGCGTGCACATCGACACACCACATGTTTTTCATTTATCATTATTTGGTTCAACTATATAGTAGTGTAATGATTAGAAGAAAATTAAAATTTCTGGTGCTTCCTTTAGATGATTTAGTAAATGACATAAATTCTTTGAGAAGTAAACATATCCACACAAAAGAACAAGAAACCATGAACTCACCTGTCCTGATCGGAAATATAACTTTGTATACCCAACTTGGTACAGTTCCGGAAGAATACCAAATTGATGAAGAATGGCAACTGACATACTTAAAGGATCTTGGCATGCATTATCCTTTGGCAGAAGGAAGCCGTACCTAAAATACCGCAATCACATATATAAGTTGACAAACAACCAAAAGAACAAATCAGCAACAAACTAAGGATCGTGTATGTCACCTGCTTGTGAATTCTTGATGTGTTAACCTAGTAGGATAGCCAGATCTTGATATTCTAACCACTTCAAGAACACCACAGCATCTGAGCTGTTCTATGACAAGATCTTTGTCAGACATGCCAGGAAGCTGCTTATTATTTGGTTTTATGCAACATATGAAATGTGGTATGGTATTTTCCAATTGCTGCATCAATTTGAACAAATTATCCTGCCAGAATTTGATAAAGGACAACATTGAGAAACAATCATAGCACCTCAAGATACAAACTTTTATTTTCCAAATGTTTGGTTTGTTAGCATGATCAAGTTCTATAGAAAATAACCACCTTAAACTTAGTTGCAACACTTTGCTTCTTAAAATCTAGCACCCCTGTATCAGTTGATGGAATTGAGAATTTTTTATCTTCAGGCAGGTGACTATCACTTGATGAGAGTAGCTGAATAATGTCAGGATGCAACACATCTCTGTTCTTTGCTAAGAAGCCAGTTGCATCATAAGTTACCTGCAAAACTCATATTCGTAATTATAGAGTATGTAAAGAACCAAGGAAGTCAACCATAACTTCTGTCTCTAAAACAAATGATGTGGCTTTGTTGCACCAAAAAATAAGCAAAGACATATTTGAATTAAAGGTTAATTATATAGTCCTTCTTGCCTTCAAAAGCTCTAGCGTTTCTCTCTCCAAATTTACCCACCATACCAATACTGAAATGGACTTCCAGATGTTCCTAGATATTTGGATAAGTCCGATTCAAGCCATGATAGCAAAAGGTCCATTGATATTTAGGCATGCACCAGTCCCCAAAATATTAAGCAAGAAAGAATATGTTACTAGAACTACTGAAAGATAACCAAAATAGAAAGCGGTTGTCTGAGATTATTGAAATAGAGAACAATTACATGATTCTGGAATTCTTTTCCACTAAAAAGCGCTAGTACTGGCACAAAGAAAGAAAGTTCTTCTTGCAGCACCCATGGATAAGAATCTATCATCAATCACCAGAAAGAGGTATGATAAAGTAAATCTTCCAGATATTATTGGTGTAGTGGTGTAGTTTGGATTGAAGATGGAAAATCACTTGTGAGAAGTTATAAGAAGAGTCATCACAAGATACAGCTAGAGGGTCACTGGTCAAGAGGCACACCCCCATTGGTGGTAAATGAAAACAAGCATAATGCCACCAAAACAGTAATCGAAACAAGGATGGTGCCGCCAAAATGGTCACTGTAATAAAACCATGAAAAGAAAGAAAAACTCTGCCAACAATTGAGCGTAAGTCTGACCATGGGAATGTGAAAGCTATTAAGTTTCTTAACCAAAATCGTGAAAATACTACTAATGTGGGTAGAAATTGAACAGGACTAGAAAGGATGCATTTATAAGAGAAACTGACCTCTCCAGCATAATGACGAATACAAAATTCTTCTCTTTCGCTTTTAAAGCAAGGGCTAGATTTGATGTGCTGCTTAAGTTTACATGCAAAGGTCAAATCTGTGGCTTTTAGGGAATTTGATTCTTCATTCAACAAAGATATAAGGCCAATTGGCTTCTGCAAAATGAAAATGGAAGTTCATCTATCAACTGATATGTCTATTCAAATAAATGTTGAAGATTGCTCAACTAAAATACAGAGATCTTCTTTATGATTGACATTGGTAATTCGACTCGAGATATCGCAATAGAATTTGTGAGTTGTGACTACATAAGCATATTCATTTTTATCCTTCTCATACAACTCAACAATTAAGCACGGAAAGAGTAATCAGAATATGCAAGACTTCACTCGAAAGAAGTAATATGACAATGACAAAATTGGTGTGGAAGTTATATCAAATACAACTTTTTTTTGAGATAAAAAAGAAAGTTGTATTTGATAATTTTTACAACTTGTGACAATACAAACAGATAATTTTTATCCTTCTCATCCAACTTAATAATTAAACATGGAAAGAGTAATCAGACTAAACGAGAAAAAGATGTAAAAATCAAACAAACAAACAAAAAAACAAAAAGAGCAACAACACAGTGACATCTAATTAAGTACGATTGTAAACATGTAATCCGGGGTAGAAGAAAGTTGTCAGCTTATATAAGCTCCTGACGCCAAATAAATAGGAAAAAGAACCAAAAGGAAGAAATACCTTTTCAAAAAGATTCAGACACTCTTGGTTGTCTTCAAAATCTACTTTTGACCAATCAATTCCGTCCAATTCATATTCCTGAATCATAAAACATCAGTTCCTGCATTGACATCTAAAACTGATACTGCAAGGAATATCTTCAGGAGAGTATACAGCCCAAAAATGCCACAGGATAACTACAGAGAGAAAACTGAGTGTAACAATCCTGTGTTTGTTCTTGAGCCGAGAGTCTATCAGAAATCACCTTTCTACCTCCCTAGTTAGGGATACGGTTTGCATACACTCTACCCTCCCTAGACCCCACTTGTGGGATTACACCGGGTCTGTTGTGTCTGTTCTTGTTGTAGTAGAGGTAAGGAATGAAGCAATAAGAATGATGTAGGGAAGATCATGATATGCTTACCTCTTGCTCGAGCTTCAATAGATGTCTGTTGACATGCTGCTGGAGCCTCTCATTTGCATAGTTTATCAAAAATTGTTCAAATGTGTTTCTCTGATAAGTGGGAATGGGAGTGTCAAGGTGGATAAGAAGGAATCTCCTATGCTGAATAACAGTAAAAAAATCACTCACAGATCAATTTACCTTAAATGATTCAAAACCATAAATGTCTAGAATATTTATGGATCTACCCATCTGTTCTTTGTCCATTGCAAGGTTTCTGTTCATTTGATCTACTATCCAGTCAAACAAGTTTGCATAAATGAACTTTGCCAATGCATCTCTTCTGTCAGTTGCCTGAATCAGAGTTATAATGAGTCATGTTCTCTAGAGAAGAAATAGGAGTGCTAAATTCATATATTAGAATAATTAATAGTGAATAATTCAGATTCTAGTTAATCTCGGGATGAAAATGTGAAACAAAGAGAAAATAGGAAGAGACTAAATATAAATGCACTTCAACAAACCTGCTCTACAGTTAAACTTTTGGCGATCTTATCCTTGCCAGCTTGTATTTGGCATGTTGATAAAGCTAGTATGAGGTCATTTACAGTACAGCCAATCAAGCTAGCAGCATTTGTAACAGCTGCAATATCAAAGATTGAGACAAACCAAACAGATAAAGAAGGCCTCCATGCAAGAACAGGATATAAAAAAGTTGAAGACTTTGCATACAAAGTGAAAAAGAAACTTTACAAGTATTACAAAGTAAGACCATACAAGAGGTGCAGGAAAGAATTATCATGAGAATACAGAAGATACTTGCATGAATCCGAACAACAGAGGTTTATGACAATGTAAAATGCTCTGGCCCAGAAACGTTGAAAAGCCTAAGATAGACCCTCATTCCTCAACAGTCAATATTGCAGAGAAATGGAGTTACGAAGAGTACATCTGGAGTTAAAATAACTACTCCAACGAAAAACAACCAACTGACAAGCCGGAATATAATAGATTGTCCTTCACTCAAAAGCGAAGAAAGTGTTAAAGCTGAAACCGACAATATAGATGCTGAACAAAAGTCAAGCCCAGATATTCACAGTTGGAAAGTTAACTTACAATTGACCAAGAGTGTAAGATAATTTATTTATGTATGAGGTTATGAAATCATATCTTCTAGTACATTCAGAAAGAACAAAACCTCAAGAGGATCAACATTAGCTAAACTGCTACACTGACAAGATAGCTCACCTTCACTTTGCACAACTTCAACATGACTTTCATCGTCAATTACTTGGAACATTATGTTTCCCAGCCATAGAACTGAAGCAATCATCTGAAAAGCATGCTCTTGATCCCTTTCAGAAATCCCAACAGTATTTAGGGCTTCCTGTAAAAGTGAGAGAAACAAAGTAAATAATTATAAACAAGATCCAGAACAGCATTGAACTGAAAGAACAGAAATCAAACATAAGTTGACCAATTCTTATCCCTTAAGGCTCACCATAAGCTTACAAAATTCCTCAGCATCATCAACATCATGGATCACCAAGCAGCCACTCTGGTTGAGATATTTGTATTCTGATGCACCTTTTAACTTAAGTTTATCTGAGAAAATCAAATTAAAGTTCTGAAAACGAAATATTCTGCAACTTCTTTAACTAATTTATATTTTCAAAGATCTTTAACTAACACCACAGTGGCCCAGCCCCACTAAAGAAGAGAAATAGAAACAAAGAATATTTATAGAGCACTACAAAAAAGAAATTCGATCTCTTAAAAATTGTCCTTGCTAGAAAAACAAATAGTTATACACACATGATATTGAAAGAACTTCCATTTCACAAGGTTTTCTAACGCCAACAAAATTCACTTTATATTATTCATGAACTGTATGCATAACTTCTATATTTTTCTGCTAGAAAGTTCCACTTCCATTTTTTTTCAACAGTAATGTCCGGGCTAACTTGCACACCACTCTCATATTTCACAGGTTGTATGCATCCTCTCAAGTCTCACCAGAACATATTTTATCGGGTAACTCGACCCAACAAAGCTTAGGCATGGAAGAAATGACATAGGTTTGTCCCCTCTGTTAGGATTCAAATCCTGGTCCTCGTGCCACTTTCATGTTTAACGTCTTGTTGAAAACACTACAGTTTTGTGACTGCTACCTTACACTTGTATCCTATTATACTGATATTTTAATAACTTCAGAATCACAATCCCAATTTCACCATTAGGATCACAGAATTGTTAGTTCTAGAGATATTCTAAAACCAACTCAGGTGTTGTAACCACACAGTATTAAAAACAAAAGTTGTTCTGACAGTGAAGACACATTGCAAGGCAAAAGCCATGTAAAGTCCTACTAGTGAAGTAAGCAACAAAAAGATACAAACAAAGGTCCAATATCAATTACAGACCTCTCAAAGTAGGTGGAGCCCCGGCACATAGTTGGTAAAAAATATGATAGGACCTCTCTCCATCAAGCAGCTGAACCACTCTCGACTGCCCAAAGAAGACATTATGCTTCAAAAGATTTAGATTGTGATAGTAATGGTATAAACTACAACAAGGAATCCATGGTAAAGGGGAGAAGAAAATCCCACCTTTTCAAGAATCACTACTCATTATTTTAGCATTGGCCAGTGGACATGCACAAAGATGTATAAAAGTCAGTAACAGTTATATCAAAGGACAATTACAATAAATTGCATTCTCTGAGAAAACCAAAAGACAATTACACTTACAGGTTTGTATTTTAGCACCACATATTCTTCCTGCTGTACTAAAATGAATTTCAATCAACTTTCCCTGCATCCATCAAGGACAACCATCAGAAAAAGTACAACAGATGGGGAAATAACACAAATAAACTTTTCCACTTCCCAGTCCACCACTCCCATCCTCAAATGAAGGAAAGAAAAATAAACATAGAATCAGGCATAGAGACTGACAAATCGACTGGAGTTATTGTTCCTGGAAGTTTTGGCATTCCCAAAGGCCTCCAATATGTAGCTTGTTTGCAAAACCTCCTTCTCTATCCCATTATTGCCTCCACCAAGCATAGCCAAGTATTCCATTGCAAACTTTGCTGTTTCCGTCTTCCCAGATCCACTTTCCCCACTGTATGAAATGAAAAGAAGTTAGTTCCTCCCAATCACTGAAACCACGATGAGTTTGATAATTACAATCTAAGCCATCAATAACTGAAACAAAGTAGAAATACAAGTATCTGGCATCCCTAAAGATGACAAGGAAACATTTTCACATACCTTATGATAATGGATTGACTTATCTCATCTGCAAGATTCAAAAGGTAAAGAAAGAAACAAGAATCAGCTTGCATCTAAAGTGTTTATGGAGTTAACAATGAACTTTTGTAAATAATAAGAATGAACATGGTTCTGAGGATAACCTTCCATCATTCGATCGTAGGCAGTGTCAGCAATAGAATAAACATGAGGATCATTCAAGAGCTTCTGTCTGTAAGCTGTAACAAATTCGTTCCCATACAATTGGATATCTTTGAACGGATTGATTGCTATTAAAGCAGGCCCTGCCTTGCTCTGCAGGCATAGGGGACAAAAAAATTTAAAAGAGAATAGACATGAAATTACATGTGAGGCATAAATGCAGTTTAATATGACGTACATATATCATATCTCGCGCATATCTGTTATGAAGGTTGTGAAGAACAGATGGCTCATTCAAATAACTAAGCTGCATGAGATCATCCACACCCTCAAGAACATCCGGATTAGCAGGTAATACTTCTCCTACAGGCACTGTCACAACCTACAGTATGACAAAGTTTAAGTCCAATTGCAGCTGTTCACTTTAAATATTTATCATAAGGAAATAGCAGGAATACATGAACTTACACTGCCGTCAGAAAGTAACACCATAGCTTTCTCTCCTGAAGTTGATTGAATATGTCCTGATACCCATGCCCCATTCCTCAGACGACACCAGATGCGAAGCTTCTGAAAACAGAGCTTAGGAGTTAAGTTTGGTCATCTGAGAGCAACCAAGAAATCATCCAACAGTAATCAAACCAGACACAATGACAAAACTAGTGAAGCCAAATCCAGCACATGTACAAATTTTACTTATCATTTAGCTAAAAATGTTAACTTTTCTAGATTCATTCAATCAAACCATTCTCGTTCAAGGCGATTAAGACAGTCAACATGTGAAACTACTGAAAATAATGCTCTTATTACCTTCTTAACAAAATAATCCAGCCGATCATCCCATTCCGCTTCACTACGCCATTTCTCAACCTTCCCACCACTTACTTCCCGCAATCTCCCTGTGCTGTTCTTCTTCACTGAAGGCATTGCATACGGCGATTCGCTATCTTCCATTCCTTTCACCTTCATAGCACCAAAAACATTCCTTTTCAACCCTTTAGACTCTTCCTTCTTCTTACCATTCTCCAATTCAACATTAACTTTGCTTAACCTTTTGCTCAACGGTTGCCTCTGTGAAGGAGGCCTAGTTCTCGATGTAGGCTTAGGCCGAGCAGGTAACGCCGGCGGCAAGTCTTTTGGCTTCTCATTTTCATCCTTTTGCCGGAGAGAATCCAGCATTTCCTCTAACGAACTACGAACTATAGTAGACATTTCTCCTCCCCTGATTTGAAGTAAAATTACATATACAGAAACTATTTCATTCAAATTTAAACAATATCTGAAGCAACATTGCTCCAGAAACAACTCCTAAAACCCTAATTCACTTTTTTTTTCAAAAAAAAATCAAACCTTTACCAAGTTTCTACCATTTTCCTTAAACCTGGAGATCAAAATCCATCCTCACAACCCCAATTCCCCAAAAAAACGCATAAACCTCGGGATTTTGTAAGATATTATAAGAAAAAAACACACAAAACCAAAAAAAAAAACAAATTTTACGAAACCCAATACAACTCTGAGCTGTTGAACTTTTTTTTCTTTATTTCCCACCGAACAAGAAGAAAAAAAACTACTTTTTAGGCTAAATCAAGAAAATGGGTTCCTAAATATATATATATTTTTTGCATGATATGCAAAGAAATTAAACTCTTTTAAGGAAGAAAGAAGAAAAACAGAGGGGAAAATGAAAATGGCTAATCATGAAGAGGGAAAGAAAGGTTTTTTATTTGTTGTTTATCAAATTGGTTGGTTTTTTATTTTTAGAAAATCGAAAACTGCCGTTCAGATAAAACCAAAAATAGGAAATAATGGATATGAAAATTTGAAAATTTATCATGTTTGGTCTGAGTAAATATAATATAATGATTTGGATTGAAGAAACCGTTGGATTAATTTAATTTTATTTAAATAAATAAATTTGAATTTTAGAGTGGGGGCCTAAAGTAGTTGCTAAATTAGTGTAGAGTTGAAATTTTGAAGTGGCAGACAGATGCACCTGAAAGGGAAGCGGATAAAATGGTACATGCTGTAATTGTAATTTAGCGTTTGGTCATAAACTTTAAAAAAAAATATTTGGCGATAAAAATTTTAAAATTAATAATATATTTCAATTTATATACACGGTTAAACATAGTTTTAATTTTTTAGTTTTAATTTTATTTTAAAATGAAAATAATTATGATTTTTTTCAAGTTTCACAATTAAGTATGA
The DNA here is from genome assembly GCF_000226075.1 of Solanum tuberosum. Classification (NCBI taxonomy): domain Eukaryota; kingdom Viridiplantae; phylum Streptophyta; class Magnoliopsida; order Solanales; family Solanaceae; genus Solanum; species Solanum tuberosum. The sequence goes on from NW_006239238.1 coordinate 629,429, forward strand.
TTAAATGCTCACTATATTTGTTTCTATTAACTACAGCTGTAGGCTTCAAATTGATAATTCTTCCATTTTACATCTAGATTTTTTCAATGATCAGTTAGAATCGACGGATTAAAACTAGTTGATAAACATTAAATGTAGAAATATTATTCGTTTAGATTTAATTTGTTTGTCTTAATTTTCTTATTAAACAATGTCTTGTTCTTTTGGGCAACTCTTTCATTATAACTTTTCACATGATATGCTTAAGGTCACGAGATTAAATGAGACTTTGGTACATTCTATGTATTTTTAGTTTAGGACCATAATATTCAAAACAAAATTTCTTTATTTTCTTAAATTCATGTAAAACTAAAATTAGACAAACAAATTAAAACTGAGAAAATACTAAATATTCAAAATGATTTTATGTAAATATGTGTTTGTATTGGTTAAAATAACTGAATTGTCTCAACTCTCAAGTACCATTTGTTCTTTCTATTTTGATTTTTTTATAATGATATTATTCCCCACATTTTCACAAGTTTTAACAATTTAAATTCTTTTTTTTTTGGTAATTCATGTAACAGATTGATTTAACTTTGACATGATATTTTTGTTAGATATACTATTTTATCATCTATACAAAAGCTTTTTAATTAGTGTCATATTCAAAAATTCTACCTTATTGTAGTGGGATTACTCAAATTTATAAAGCTGAAAAGGAAATTTATGCTTTTCTGGCTAGTTGCTTTTAGTTTTTGCTCTTTGTAGCTTATTTTGTTGTCTTTACATTGTGTAGTGTCACTTCAACTCTTATTTTCTTTTTATTTGAGGCAGATAATGCTTAGATTTTATAATATGATGAAAAATGAAAATTACAATAACCTTGGGGGACCAAAAAAATAATAATCTTGAGGCATCAACATGGATTATGATGAGATGATTGAGATTCTTTTATCCTTAACTAGAGATATCAAATTCAAATCTAGAATCGAGAAAACCTTGTAAAAGTCCCATCTCCGAAAATAGACCCCGTGAATATGCAAATTTAAATTGATCGAGCTTAACTCACGCACGAACACCGGTGGAAACCAAAATGAGGCAAATGGCCCTCCCCTAATTACTCATAATAAACAAGGGTACTGGATCGGAGCTAGAGTTTAAATCCATAGTCCTCCTCTTAGAACTCATTGTAAACAAGGTGAAGCTAGTGTTTAAATTATGAGTTCGATTAAATTCAATAACCTTAATTTAAAATTTTATATTTGTTTTAAGATATATAAATTATCGATAAAGAATTCAATAACTTAAAAAGGTAAAAGTCTTAAATGCATAAATTTCAAATTCAAACTTCATTCCCCATTTCCCAAGTCATGTGATGTTTAATTAGAAATATTATTATAAGTTGATCATCTAAACTCCGTTCAAAAAAGAATAAACCTTATTCACACATAAGATATGTATAAAATATTTGAGCAAGATCTTTAATAACACGTTAAGATAACTCATAAAAATACAAATTTTTTTTAAAAAAAAGGGTCGAAAGGAGAACAAGACGAAAACGTAACAATCTATAACATCATTTTGTTCATTTGGAGCCACATAAGGAAATTTAAATTTTGAAAATTTTAAAGCACGTATAGTATACGTTTGAAAACTGGAATGCAAAATGTCAAAAAATATTTAATTATTTTTGTGACATAAAGTCAAAAAATGTTCTTTGTTGGACTCCTTTAATTTGACTTTGTTGACAAAAAGAATATATTTTGCTAAAATTTTCTATTTGTAAAAAGTTCTTCTTACAAATCTCTCCCCTACTAACTTGGACAAAAAAAAGTTAAATTTTTTTTGCCTTTTTTGTTGATATAATTAAACAAACTGGAAATATTAGCTTGTAATGGATTTTTTTGTATATATGGTTTTATTTTCTTACAGTAATTAATATTAAACATTTGTACGTGTTATTAAATCGCTAGACGTAATTCTACTGAATCATATTATTAAATTAAGAATTAGGTAGCTATGAAAAATCTCATTTTATGTAACAACTGATTTGGTATGTTTGCATACAATATCTAACTTAGTGTGATCACATACAATACATCAAATCACATTGGACTGATTTGGTGTGATTGTATACAACAAGATAAAATGTTGTTTAATATTCTTACGTACTCAAACCTCAAAAGCTAACTTAAAGTGAGGGGAAATGTTCAAGTTTTATAGAGAGTTCAGGGTTCTCGTCATTTACAAATGTGGGATGCTTGATTCCATTCAATACGTACAATACAATGCAATGGTTATGAAATGATATATAACAACAATCTAAATAAGTTGTTAGAGATTTAATTTACTTACAACTTTTTATCTTATAATTGTGTTCGAATTAGCTTACACCTATATATCATTCATCTACTTTGAGTGTTGGTCAAAGCAAATTTAAGAACTGTTTATTCCCATTATTAGTTAAGCTTCAATTTTGAATGACAAGTAATACGTTAATTGAGGAAAAAAGACATGCACAAATAGACGAGTGAGAATTTAAATAAATTTAAAACTGGGTCAGGTCATACCTAATCCTCCATCTGTGTTGGAGATTTATCCAATACTCATTATCATCACATGCCTAGCTATTTTACGTGATTGTAATTATGGCAAGAAATTAAAATTTCTATCAAGGAGATACAAAATATAAAGAAGTAAACGTCAATATTTATTATAGAGATGAAAATTCAATTCAACTTGATATTGCAAATGTTTTGAAGTTTGAGTTGTGATAAATTTAAATTTAATATTAAAGACGTAACTATTGAAAATTCTGAATATTAAAAATATATTCGAAATATAATCGAAGAAAAATATATATTGTTACACAACTGACACTAATTGAATGTATGTCCATTATATTAAGACCAAATGGATGTAAGGACTCTTTTTTATCAGTGAGTTGATTCCCTTTTTGTTTGAGATTTAACATGACACTTTTTATTGGCATGTGCTTTGGCTAGCTTTAATGATGGAACATCATTAGTCATTAGTGAAGAAGATGGACCTTCTGATTAATTCTGACTGCATCAATGTGAATTCTCCTAACTTGTCTAACAATCTTCACAAAAAAGTGTTCCAAACTTCCTATTTGTTTTTTCCTTTACGTTGCAACTTTATCTCATTCTTTGCTTCTTCTCTCCTTTCTCTTTGGTGTTAATTATCATTTCACATTTATTTCTCGATTTGATTATTTCAGATTCACGTTACGTATTTTATAAGAAATTTTTTCATTTTAGAATTCGAACTCAAAAATATTTGATTAAGAATATAGATAAATCTCATTCATACTATTGTCTCTCGTAGCAGTGTTATCCATTTCATTTCTAGTAGTTTTACTTTTTGGGGTAAAACAAAAGATTACCGCAAAAAAATTATACAGAGCGAATAAATACAACTTCAAGCGAGCATATATAAAGTGAATAAACACAACTCTAAAATAGTAACTATGAATTTTACTTAGGCAAACTATTGCTATATTTGATAATCAAACTTCGAACTATCATTATTTGTGAAATTTTCTCATTAAGTTATCAACATAACGCAACTAAATCTTATCAATAATACACTTCAACTCTGGGATACTTGTAGAAGCATGATTATTCAGGAAAAATAAAATATTTTTTCATATATGTACTTAATTCATAAATTTTGCCTTCATAAATTACATTGCAACAATTATTATATAATAATAATAATAATAATAATAATATAATAATAATAATAATATTATAATAATAATAATAATATTATAATAATAATAATAATATTATAATAATAATAATAATATTATAATAATAATAATAATATTATAATAATAATAATAATATTATAATAATAATAATAATATTATAATAATAATAATAATATTATAATAATAATAATAATATTATAATAATAATAATAATATTATAATAATAATAATAATATTATAATAATAATAATAATATTATAATAATAATAATAATATTATAATAATAATAATAATATTATAATAATAATAATAATATTATAATAATAATAATAATATTATAATAATAATAATAATATTATAATAATAATAATAATATTATAATAATAATAATAATATTATAATAATAATAATAATATTATAATAATAATAATAATATTATAATAATAATAATAATATTATAATAATAATAATAATATTATAATAATAATAATAATATTATAATAATAATAATAATATTATAATAATAATAATAATATTATAATAATAATAATAATATTATAATAATAATAATAATATTATAATAATAATAATAATATTATAATAATAATAATAATATTATAATAATAATAATAATATTATAATAATAATAATAATATTATAATAATAATAATAATATTATAATAATAATAATAATATTATAATAATAATAATAATATTATAATAATAATAATAATATTATAATAATAATAATAATATTATAATAATAATAATAATATTATAATAATAATAATAATATTATAATAATAATAATAATATTATAATAATAATAATAATATTATAATAATAATAATAATATTATAATAATAATAATAATATTATAATAATAATAATAATATTATAATAATAATAATAATAATACATAATTATATATCTTAAAGGTATTATACCCCAAGGTATATATACACATATCTGTTGAATGTTTTATAAATTATACGCCAAGGTAAATATGTAAATTTTTGATTGCCTGATCACACTGTGTAAATATTCAAAAAAGAATGGTAAAAAAACAAAAAGAAATTGATGTTAATTTTGGGCTTTCATGATATTGGGCTACCCAAATTATCTTGTGGACTAGTTCAAGCTAGTGAGCTGCTCCAGGCCCACCATGCACTCTCCAACAATACAAGCTAGATTAGGGATTTGCTGAACCCTAAATTCTTCTTAGCATTTAGAACAGTCGAAAAAATCCTTCCGTTTCCGCGTTCGCGTAGCTATGGCGAAGAACAGAAACAAGAAGAGAAATGGCCTAGCTGCCATGGATGTCTCCACTAACCAAACGGTTACGGATGCCCAGGGTAATTTACTAATTATCTACTGTAATTTTTCAGTGTCTTCGTTATCCTTCTATTACAAAAATTTCCTTAATTCTGTTGATTTACGTGGATTTTGCTTAATTTCAGCCATGGATACTTCAGAATCAGCAGCTCCAAAACCACACATAGGTGGATCGCTTAAGTAAGTTGTCTGATTTTCATAGTGTTATAACGTGATGAAACTTTCGGTGTTTTGGTAAATTGAGTTAACGTGTTCTTTGTTAGGACATATTATGAACGGAGTAATATGAACTTCTGTTATGTATTTTTTTTGAATGGCGGGATTGTTAGAATGCAAGTTCTGTGATCACGTTCTGTTCTTTTTCACAGTTGGTGTTATATTTAGCTTTATGCTTGCAAGAAATATTTTATTTTGTGGCTACTTGTTTAATATAATATGATTCCATGTTGAACTAGAAATTGAATTTCGCAACTTTGGGGAAGTTTGATCTCAGTAAGCCTACTTTCTCAGAGATCCTATGTTCTCAGTGAACTAGGATAAGATAGAGACAAGGGGAGGGGTAATTGGTTCTTTTACTAAATTTTCTGATTTTACGGAACAGTGATGGAACTGATCATTCCAAATTTAGCAGAATTTGATGACAACAAATAAAAGAACATAAAGTTACTGTCGAGGCTCGAATGGATGTAGAAACCATGACCTACACCCTTGTAGGATTTCAACTCAACTTCATTAAAAACACCGAACTAAAATTGGATTACCCACAATCCAAAGGACCTACCTCTAAGACCTTTACAAAGTTCCTAACTACCCTTAGCTTGAAAAAACACAAAAAACAACTTTAGACAAAGTTTTGACCTCAATAAATGCTTCTACAAAAGCTGATAAGAGATTACAGTTTATAACCTATCACATTCACTAGAGTTGACACAAGAGAGATGATCTGCTTGACTTCTGGAACAGACTCAAACACTGGTCTAGCTCCACTACGTATTTTCAGGCTTCTTTTGATGTAAAACTCCGAGGACTATGTTGCTGAATTTTTTAATCAAGCTTGAGTTTTGCAAAACATGGATGGACTATATAAATCAAAGTGTCCGTTCATTTCACTTGTTTGAGTCCGGCGAAGCCAAGTAGAATTCCTTTCCTTGACTGGTTAAGATCTTGTGGATTCCTTATATGATTCTAACTCCTTTGCATAATATCTATGCAGCTTGAAAATCATAATGATAACACAAGATAATAATTTATAATTTTACCATGGTAATTTAGCAATATTCTTTACCCTGCCAGATTCAAATTTGCCAAATTCCGTTCTAGTTATTCTTATCATTTTCCCAACTTCACATGACTAGAAGTCTAGAGCACCCCATTAAGACAAGCAATATTTGTTAAACATCATTAAAAACACTCGACAAATTCCCCTTTTTGATTATGACAAATAAAATTTTCTTGTAGTGTTTATTTTAGCCATCACATAGGGGAATATATTTACCCAAGAACTGTTTATTTCCAGCATGAAAAGAATAAACTTCCTCTCTTTGGTAAGTATCCATGCTTGTCTAGCTCCAATGTCTGAAGCAACCCACCAACCGTCCTCCGACTCAAACCAAACCACTCACTTAATGTCTTGTTATTTAGGGGATGCAAAGAATAAAAAGAAGCTCAGGGAGTTAACTGAGAAGTTGAGAAGTTCACGAGCTTAAAAGCACTGTTTGTAAAAAAAGAGAACTTCCTGTACATATTTCTGGGGTGCAGGCATGTTTGCACTTGAAATTCATGCATCTTCTGTATTATTCTTCCATTTGTACTCATCTAATTCCCCCCATCTCCCATCTTACAATTCCTCACCCTGTTTCCGCTAATATCTTATGCTTGATATTGCAGAAAGATGAAGGGAGTACAAATGAAAAGGACGAAGAATGTCAGGAAAAAGAAGGCCATGGCAAAGGCTATTTCAAAAAGTGAGAAATTGGAGGAACGAATCACGAGGAGCGAAAGCAAGATAGAGAGAACTAAACATGCCAAAAAGTTATATGAGTGAATGAATCTTTTGTGATTAATTATGAATGAGTGCTGATTTTGTTATGTTAATGCTCTCTCCCAGGGTGTGCCATCAGTATAAGAGTTTCTCTTCTTTCATTATAATCGCCTAATTCTTTCTCCAAAACGTGTCAATGTTCTTGCATTTCCGAGATAAACAATGAATAGCGTGCAAATACTATTAGAATGGAATGAAATGCTACCATGGAAAAGAAAAATCTGTGATTTGTGTTTGATCCAATAGTATAGTTACTTAGTATGGGAGATATCTTATAAAGAGTTTTTCAAGTTGAAGTTGAAAAATGGTATTTGGAAGTTAAAATTATAGCATTTGGACATGTATTTCACGTGATTTTTTTTAAAGTTTTGTAAGTGAGCCTTTTCAAGCTCATCTTTATAACTTAACCAAAAAGCACTTTTTCTTTTTATTGAAAAAAAGGAAAAGATCTTTTTAGTTTTCAAAGTGTGTAACTTAACAAACTAGATAAGTTTGGAGGTACTGTAACAAACTGTGAAACGATAGGTGATTTGATACATATATACTATTCCCTCCCTCTCAAAATTCAAAATAAGTGCCAACTCAGGTTAAAAAAAAAAGTAATATTTTTTCAACTATACTTTTATATTTCTCTTTCTTAATATTGTTCAATTTTTAAGAGAGATTTATTAAATAAAGTTGATTTAGTAAAATGTATTAAGTTTATCGATTTCCTAAGGGACATAATTTGGATGGAGGGAGTATTAGGAAGTGCATGGCATATGCTGAAACTTTGAGGGAGGTGTATGCAATTCTCTTTAAATTAAATAGAGAGAAAAATGAAAAAAAATATCAACAGTTCAATCGGCAAGACCAAGTTCACTTCTTCTTCTTCTTCTCTCTTTCATGGCGCTCCAGCACTCGCCTTTTGGCACTTTAACAACTTCAGCACAAATGAAGTTGGCCGTTAACAGTTTCAGATTCTACGAGCACCTTCGTCCTATCAATATTTCAAGCTTCAAGCATCTTCCACGAAGAATTCAGGGCAAGTAAATCCTCTTTTCGAACCTCGCGAGCAATCTCTTAGTTTTTCTTCTTCATTTTCTTACAAATTTATTTAATCTGATTACTGTTGAGGTCAATAGTTTGGACATTTCAGTTATTTGATACAGATTTAGGTGAATTCAAGTACTTACTGGTTTTTCTTCTTCATTTTCGTCGAAGTTTATTTAATTTGATTACTGTTGAGGTCAATATCTCGGTCTTTTTATTATATCGGCCATCTCCTAAGAATCTGCTGTATCCTCTCCTTACTTATACTTATAGGTAGGCTGCCGTAAATGATACAGCTTCCGCCGGCTTACGCCCTTGGGTACTTTACATAATCTGAAATGAGGGAACTCCTAATGCGAAGGTAGACTCCGGTCTTCTTATTCAAGTAGTTAACATTTCCCTTCGGTAAGCATTCCTTGGGCGAAGAGGGGATTTGCGCATCCAACGATAAGATAAATGGCCTTGCTTGCCTTTTGTGATCTGCCAATTGCAATACATGGAAAAGGCTGACACAACCCATTCAAACAGCTCTTATATACGCGCTATTTCATGCACACTTGCAGCCGCAGATCGTCTTCTCCTCCTTTCTTTTGAAGTTCAATGTCGGAAATCGTATTCTCAGCCTAGCTAAAGCGAGGCAGCACTATTCGCTTGAAGTAAAGTGTCCCTTGCTTGCACAAGCCTGATTTATATATGCGACCCCTTATGATTCACTTTAGAACTCGTGCCCTAAGCCTGACCTTCGACGATGCTAGGTCTCGGGGTAAGCCCTTCGTCGCTGCGTTCCGGTCGATAAAATCCTCCGAGTGACTGACGACTCGTGAGCTCGCAGGGCTCATAGGATGGGAAAAGCCCCTCTCTTCATTTCATTATTTCATTGACGGGTTTTCACGACGTAAGCCAGTGGAAGCAAACGGGCAATCGGCTGCCTAAAGGACCCCATTTGTGGTTGAAGGCTAAGTTCATTCTTCGATATATCTCACTCCGCTATGCTAGAAGACTGAGCAGCTTCAGTTTATTACCAACCTCGGGTTCAACAACTATTGGGTAAAGCAAGTCCTAAATCCAAGTTCCTGTTCCCAGTGCGAATGCATTATGCCCGGTTTAATCAGTTACACCAGCTAACATAACAACACTCAACACTCCGAGTGGCATAGGCGCGGGAAGGTTTCAGTGACTCATAGGGCTTCCCTCAGCGCAGTCTTTTTCGTTCTTGAGAATGGTCGCCTACTTCTACCAGGACCGGAATGATTATCCCTGCCCGATGGGTCTACATCCATCCCTGAATGTCGTCGGGTACTGTTAACTAATTTCAGTAATTTGGATACAAGTTCAGGTGAATTCAAGTTCTTCATGAGAAGTTCTGATACATGTAGTTTGCTCCAATTCGAAGCGATAATGTCTGCCTTTTCTATTTTTGATCCATGATAAACCAAGCGATTTACTCATTTGATCATAGTTAACACTGTGTATTATCTACTAACTTTTCACTGTTCGTTCTTCTAGGTGCGCATTGCAACATGGAGCATAGGAAAATTCTCAGCAGAAGTATTTCGTGCAGCAAAGAAAAATCGAAGGATCTCCATGAAGATGCTTTTTCTTTGTCAATGGCTGGCACTAGTGCTCCAATTACATGCACAATGCTCTCAACTGCTGTCATAGGTATTCTCCTCAGACGATCTTGCTAATCATGAAAAATTTGGGAGAACTATATTGGCTGAGCATTCTAGTTAAATTTCCAGGGATAAACATATATATATATATATGCTGTTTATGTCTTGTTTTTGCTCTGGCTTAGTAGTAGTAACGTGTCCATAACTTGAGACTTGACTAGTACAAAGAGCAACGGACTATAGAAGTTATATACACAAATAGGAAATCCTACACTACATTATAGCTTACGAGAAAGAGCCCAATCATTTTTGCAAGAGGACTGCTATATATTCTCCTGAAATTTAGAAAGCTGAAACCAAGATAATGTCTTGACAAGACTTTAGGGGTGGAGGGAATATTAACTGAGTTCGGATGAATCCATTAAATATGTATAAATATTTAATTGTGAACTCAATAACTAAAACGAGCTATGAATCTGGTGGCAAGTTTAGAATTCATAAACTTTAAATTCTGGCTCCGCTTCTGCTTTTAAACCCTGCAATTCCTTTCCTTCCAGACTATCAACTGAGTACCGATGGAGCAAATCTTTCCATATTGCTCAATGCCCTCACCACACATCTCCTCTCACCTAAGCCATAACAAAGGCAAATCCTATGTAGTGGAATCATGAGTCCTCAATCCCAAACACGTCTGAAACTGCTTTGTGAATGACGTAGTAAATGATTGACCAAGTCAAAGATTGATGCATAAAATTACTTAGTGTAATGTAGTTTGGCTCGCATGATTGTCTTCATCAAAATCAAATCTCCTCACTGACATTGGCCATCTTGAATGCCATTAAAGGAAGCTAGACTCACTTGAGTGTACCAATCACACTCAAAATGCTTTGAGATGCTTTACTTGAGCCAAGGGTCTATAGGAAACAACATCTCTATATCTATGAGGTAGGAGTAAGGTCTGCGTACACTCTACCCTAGGAAGGGCTTGGTGTATTTGTGAAGAGAAAATGATCAAAATGGTCCTTGATGTATAAGAGTTGAATAATTTTGGTCCTTCATATATACTATCATATTGAAATAGTCCTTCATGTATGTTAAAAGAGATCATTTTGATCCTTAACCCTAAAACTAACCATAAAAGTTAAAAATTCTGTTAAATTGTGGGTCCCAGTGACAACTAGCCCTTTTCCCTCAATCTTCTTTCTTACACCATTAAAGCTCATTCTGCATCCTCAATCCACCCCCTGCAATATCCTTGTAAGAAAAATAACATTACACCCATTTCTTATCTCCCACTAAACAAAATTTCCAGCAACTCACATTTACATACATAAACGTAAAACAAAATGAGATCATTAATACAAATATGAACTAAGTAAAGTAGGTAAAATACTTCATTCTTCCTGCGAGATTATCATAAGTCAACTATTTTCAGGCTTTAACCAACTATTCTCTCTTACTTATGGAAGCTCTATACGGGAAGAATTTTGTTTTTCCCCCTTTTTTAAATTAATAATTTTTCAATGTATTTACTTGTTTTGTTCTACTGTTCAAATAATATGAATGAACGAGGGTAGAAAATAGAATCTTAAAAATATCTTTTTGAAATTTGAAAAAAAAATTGTGAGTAAAAGTGGGTTTTGTTAATAGAAAGAAGAATTGATAAAGAAGGAAGATTTGAGTCTGACCAAAAAAAAAAGAAGAAAGAAGATTGAGGGAGAAATGATACTTTCACGAGTTAATTTCAAGGGACCCATTTAAAGTTAACAGAATTTTTAACTTTTATGGTTAGTTTTAGGGTTAAGGATCAAAATGATCTCTTTTAACATACATGAAGGACTATTTCAATATGATAGTATATATGAAGGACCAAAATTATTCAACTCTTATACATCAAGGACCATTTTGATCATTTTCTCTTCACAAATACACCAAGCCCTTCCTAGGGTAGAGTTCAAAATGAACATCTTTTTATATAGATCAAGGACTATTTCAATAAAGTAGTATATATGAAGGACCAATATTGTTCAACCCTTATACATTAAGGACCATTTTGGTCATTTTCTCTATTTGTGAACAAGCTAAAGGTTTTTGAAAAATATCTTTGGTCACTCCCCAGACCCTGCCTGTTGGATTACACTGGGTATGTTGTTGTTTCTTGAGGTGAATTTGTAGCAGGAATCATTATTTTTGTTTCTTTAATTGATTATGTAATGTATGAACTGTTTCATGATTTTTCTTTTCAGAAAGTGTTTGTAGACTTGATTTGTGACGTCTATTAAATTCATTTAGTAACACTGTAGCTTGCATTTTGTTTTGACTTCGATTTGAATGACTTATTTTCTGTTTAGTGAACGCTTTGGCTGTTTTCATAATTAATCATGCTTTACAATAAGTAACACTAATTATATGTCTTCACATTCAGCAGCAAATTTGGTTGCAACGCATACTGCAAATGCTTCGACTATGGATAACATGATGGTGAGAATTCCTTCATTAACCTTAAGTGCGTTACTTTGTTGTTTGGTGCCTGTTGTCTCTTCTAGCCAGGGAAAGAGGGTGATTTGTTTTTGTGTTGCATATACTTCTGTGAAACCATCATGGCACGTGATAACATAAGATGATCTGTGCAGCATCTGTTTCATCGATAAATCCAGCATATGTTTCATTTACTATTTATGTGGATCTACCTCTGAGGTAGGGGTAAGGTCTGCATACACTCTACCCTCCCTAGACCCCACTTTGTGGGATTATATTGGGTATGTTGTTGTTGTTACTAATTATGTGGATGCATATTTTATTCTGTCCTGTTGCCCCTGAATTGAAGAAATGATTCTTTACTTACTGCTCTGTTCTGTTTACTTGCTTTATGAGATATCATTTACTGAAATAACAACAACAGTTTAGAGTAAATGAGTTCATACCGGACTTTATCCTAGATGTTCTCTTGAGAAGCTGAATTTCTTGTATTACTTTCTGCATCAGTTTCCTTGTCTATTGCTGTCTTAGTGGGAGATTTGTATTTAACATCTTTAAGGGGATGATATGTGAAATGTTAATCTTTTATAAACCAGTGTTAAAGATGATAAGATGTGAGATCCTTGTTTAAACCTCAACAATTTGAGGGGAGCTGATGAAACTAGGTACACTTTGGGTGGAAGCTTGACCTGCTATCGAGCGAAATGTCTTATTCCGGCTAGCAACATGTTGATGAAGTCATGAAGCCACTTACACTGTGGGCCCAATTGATTTGTATCTTTCTGATGTTTAATTGCTTTTTGCTGGAACTTCTTTGAGATTCTTTGCAATTTGAGCTCGCTATTCATTTGCTAGTGGAATGTATGTCACATAAAGCAGTAGTAAATCTTCAACTGATTATATGCTAAGGGTACTTACTTGTCTTCATTGGCTTCAGGATTTTTCTAGCGCTGTCTATACTTTAGCTGATGGAAGCATTGGAGATCTTTTTGGTGGCCTTCTGTATTCTGCAGGTCAACAAGCTAATGAAGCTGTTCAGGGCCAGTTGACTGTTCTTAGTTTTACTAGGTCTAAATCTTATATCATGAAAGTTTCATCTGGTACTGATAGAATGTATTCATAAAGTTTTTGTGCTTCTAATTCTTAGACTTTCCTCCTTGCAGTTTGGCCACTATTTTTGGTGCCGGGCTTGTAACTAGCCTGTCACCTTGTACACTCAGCGTATTGCCTCTGACCCTTGGTTATATTGGTGGGCACTTTGAAGTTGAATCTTTGCTCTTTATATGCAGCATACATATGTTCTCTCTCTCTGACTTATTGTACGTTCTTTGGAAATGATCTTAGGGGCTTTTGGTTCTGGGAAAAGCCGAGTAGCGGTAAAAACCTCACTCTTTAATTTAACTTTATGTTGTTTTGTACTTTATCCTTGCACTTTTGATGTGCATTGGTCACAATGAAGGAACTTAAACTACAGATCATACATAAAATTTTGCCAGGCTTACATGTGAATCCTTTAAGGGGTGAATGGTATTTGTTTAATATATCTTGGTAGAGAGTATGTGTGATTTTCTTTAGGATAAGCTTCTATCTCAGTTTCCATTTTGGGACATATAAAAGTGTTCAACACCATTCCAGATTCAAATTCTTTTAACTAATCGATTTTAACCTTAAGCAACAAATATTTATTTGCTCAGTTTTTGGTGTAAAATGGCTAGTATAAATGTCACTCTGATGCCATGATTGACTTCCTCAGCTCATTACACAACTTGTAATGTGTAATAACCCATTGCTTTTGGTTGTAACTCTCTCCCGGCATCTGCTTTTTGCTGGAATGCATCAATAAAGACAGTTTACTGATAAAAAATAAATAATATTAATAGTCAAATTCGAACTTTGAATTTGATCAAACTAGCTTGTCAATTGGTCCTTCGATATTTCTACTACTGTTTATATAGAAGTCAAACTAATATCTTCTACTCTATATCCAACCAAAAGGTGTAATATAGAATATGAAAGGAGTACTAGGAAGTAGAAAATTGATGTTTCTATGGTCAAAGCTTTGCAGAATTCTGCATTTTACACTTAAAATACCTACTAGGGCATAGTGCTAGTTTAAATTTCTCTGTTTCACTTAGGCTATCCTCGTTGACAGGTTGTTGGAGATTCAATTGCATTTGCACTGGGATTGGCAACCACACTAGCATTATTGGGTGTTGCAGCTGCATTTGCTGGAAAGGCATATGGACAAATAGGACAAGGACTGCCTGTGGCTGCTTCCTTTTTAGCTATTGTTATGGGTCTAAACCTGTTAGAGGTAACTACATATGTTGAATGCTTCAATAGTGTGGTAATAGGCTTTTACTTCTAAATTTTCGTAGAGAGTTTGTTGAGTACTATTGTCTGTAATCTTTATTGAGCCCATGGTTGTAGTTGCTTTGTCTGATATTCAGATTTTTCTATTAAGGAATTACATGGATTATCATGTTGATATGTTAATCGTTCTTGCTTGCATAAATAAGTATCAGTTAAAAAAAGATGTTGTACCAGATGCTCCCACATCACCTTTACCTTAATGAGAACCTGCGAAGGAAAAGGCAGGAAGATGCGTCTAGGCATTTGGATTGAATGACGACTGATACTTTTGGTAACTGGGTAGTGAAAATTGTGGGTAAAACAATCAGATCTAAGTACGAATTATATGTTTTGGATTTTTCAGAAGTTACCTTTTCGAGGTTTTTTAGTATCAAAACATTGGAACACAAGTACAAATCATATTAATTATTGGTTTGAAGTAGGCCTATCCTTGAGACTGTCTATCTAACCTATGTGCCATATATTGATATACATTCCTACTTAAGTTTCATATCTGTTGTTGTTGTTGTTGTAATTAAGTTTTGTAGTAGCAATCAACATATTGCATACTCTTCCAATATTTTCTCTTTTTGCCTTTGCCTTTTTGGTTCCATGCTAATATCTTTGTTCTATGACAATGCTGCAGGTAATTGAGTTACAACTTCCCTCATTTTTCGACAACTTTGATCCTCGCTCAGCCGCTGCTAGCTTTCCTTCAAGTAAGTGGCTATAATTATTACCCTACACTGGACATTATCTCTGTTTGTTTGGGTATGGGAATGGTCTCAATAAGCCAGATATTATCATTTGACATTTTATACATTTGATGCCTAGGTGTTCAAGCTTATTTGGCTGGTCTTACATTTGCATTAGCTGCATCACCATGCAGTACACCAGTCCTTGCAACCTTGCTCGGCTATGTTGCTACTTCTCGGGTACTACAAATTGTGACTTTTTGGTTCTCAGGATGATGAAATGATTTTTCTCTTCAATTCTTGGGAAAGAGGGTCTTCCCAGAAAAATAGTGAAACTACTAAAAGCACCAGCATATAACCACCATCTGTTGATTGGCTTAATCTTTTAGTAATTACGTATTATGTCATCAGGATTTCTTTCAAACAAAAGTATTTTATAATGCATGCCTTAAATCAAATAGTTCAGCACCTGGCTTTGACCACTAGAATTGCGCAGTATCTTTTACATCTTGTATTTATTTTGGTTGTATAACTAGGTTGGATATGAATTGCTTCTTAATAATCTTCTATAACAGGATCCAGTTATTGGGGGCAGCTTGCTATTGACATACACTACTGGCTATGTTACTCCCTTACTTCTTGCTGCTTCTTTTGCTGGAGCACTGCAGGTATTTCATATGTTCCAAATGATTGTTATTATGATCAGCAGCTTTTAGATGGTGCATGGACCTCTTGTTGTAGCACCCATGTTATGGAGCTTTACATTTAAATGGAAAGACATGTTTTAAGAATTCTTTTCCCAATTCAATGCCACTCATCCCGCTTCCTTGTCTTCTGTCATGTTCCCTTCAGCAACCGCTGTGCCCCTGCACAAGAAAAAAGAAATATGTTTGATAGTTGGGGGTTACTATAGCTTAAGTTTACTTCTTCTGCCTTAGAGTTATTGCTTGCATATGTTCATCACCATTTAAGCACTGAACAACTGCACATGTGTCATTTGCAGAGTATTCTTTCATTTCGCAAGTTCTCAGCATGGATCAATCCAATCAGGTAATTGTCTGTGAAAACTAAGGGCAATGTTAGTAATAGATAACATAAACCTCTTGTGCTTCAGTCACTTCCTCTCTAATACCATCGTAACTGCATTTTTTAAGTACTCAGCCAGATACTTGTCTTCTCAATCATTTATTTTGCAGTGGTGCGCTACTACTAGGTGGGGGTGTCTATACCTTTCTCGACAAGCTTTTTCCGGTGACAATGGCTATGTAGACTAATTAGCTATTCACATAGCAACAACTGGAACGGGAATGAGCTTACCTTCTTCTCATTAATGTTTGAGTTGTGAATGCTCAGGCAAAGCACCATGGAGTTACATAGATCAAAATTCCAAACTAGTGAGCAAGCAAAGGTACGGTGTGTTCACACGACTTCCACTCCTACAACAGGTTGTAACTAGAACATATTAATTGATACCATACTGGATACATCTTTCAATAGAAATAAGAAAAACTTGAATTATGTATGTGTGAGAATGTAACGTCCATGACACCATTTTGTGTAAATAGATAAAACTGTATAACCAATACAACCTTTTAATGAATTGTAATTTGTTGTGTTAATCATCTGCTATATTCTTGATTCTTAATTTGGACGAAAGAAGTTAAGTTTTATTAGCCCCCAAAAAGCAAAAAAGCAAGTATGTTGAGAATAATTTATTAGGAGGAAGTAATTAATAAAGAGATGGGTATCCAGCTTCATGGTTGTTTCACAAGTATGGCTTTGGCAGAGGCTGTTGGAGATTGACTTTGAATGCAATAGTTTAATGAAGAATGGGGGATCTGCAACCAAACTTCTTTGACCAGCAGTTTGTTCACATTCATGATTTTTCTTTTAATCATAATAGATAAAAATATTGGTATTTCAAATGACATCCAGATTTGGGCTGTCCAATTTTGTCAAACATGACTAAATCAGGTCATTCAACTTGTGTTAGGCTAAATGAAGTCTTAAACACATGTCATGACATTCCCTTCAAAGGGGTACTTTTAAGATAAAATTGAGAATGTTGGAATTAAAATTTACTAAATATACATAGAGATCTTTATTCGAAACTTGCTACAAAGCGAGTGAAATGTGAAACACCAAAAATGACCCTACCAAGCCGTTTGTATGCTATTTTCAGAGTTTTTATATATAAACATCTTTAGTAAAACCAATCATAATATACTCATATACCAAGTGTGATCTCACAAGTGAGGTGTGGGAGGGTGGTGAGTATGTAGTCTTACTGTGAAGGTAGAGAAACAATTTTTGATAGATTATCAACTCAAGTGAAGCATATAGAAAATAATGAAAAAATGAACAATAGCAAGCACAAATAATATGATACACGGAGCAAAGAAAAAATATTATTAATTGACCCATGGGGCGAACTATTATATTCCCCGCCTCACATTGGGTCATGCAGCAAATCTCATTACGGAATTTGAGCCTTTCACTTGTTAAGACTAAGCATTAATAGCCTCAACTAACCAAGCTGTTTCTTTGTATCTTTCATTCTCATCATCTCGACATATCCCAAAAATGGTCCTACACTATTTTAGTAGTTATACTACATAAGCATTTGACCCTTTATCCATGGCATGGCATGATATTTGAAAGAGTTATATATAAGAGGGATCTCATCCAAGTGTTGCAACCAACAAGATAAAGAAATAGATTTACAGTCTAAACTAACTTTTAAAACTAGTTAAAAAATCAATAAAAATATTTCAATTTCTATATGGAGAACACAACATTGTTCGATCACATATTAAGGCCATATAATATCCACATGAAAGAAAAACAAAACATTACAACTCAAGCTTTCCATTAATATAGTCTATGTTCTAACTGGAATACAGCTTCCTTCAGCTTTTTTTTTTGGGGGGAATTTCTCGATAAAAGAAATATGAATAAATAACAGAAGGAGATAAGGGGAAACAAGAAGTATATTTCCAGAGAGAGTAAGCAAAATGCATTCACTATAAGCCATAAAACATACAAAACGAGAGAGTTTCTCTGTTTATGTGAAAAAAACTCCTAATGTGAGCCTCGATTGATCATCTGAGTATACTGTTGCATCGACTGCTGCCTCTGCAACCTCATATCTTCATTAAACTTCTTAATGAACGCTTCAACTCGCCTGTTCAGCTCGTCCTGACTTAGTGACGGCTCTTTCTTAAGTTTCCCTGAACCACCAGGGGACGGAGTCAGCAACGGCGAGGAGTCAGGGGTAGTTTTGTCATTGAACGTCTCCGATTTCTTCATCTTCTGTTGTGGTGGGGTAGCCGGGTTCCGACCACCGTGTGTCTCCCACGTGTCTGATTTCCTCAGGTGCCTCGTCAGCGGCATTGCACGCCCTTCTGTTATCGTCTTCCATGTACTCTCCAGCGTATCTTGCCGTTTAGGCTTTGATACTCTCAATGCTCCCTTTCCACCTATATCAAAACAAATTTAATCGCATCGATCGAATCATACTAATTTATCATGATTAAATCATTATAATACGCTATACTAATTAATCACAATTAAATCGTGATAACATTGTGTATATTTTATATGATAAGATTTATAAAAATACATGTCATGCATTCAGGATTAGTCAAAAAAATGGATATACACGACTATTGCTGAGCTTATCGTTGTGGTCTTGTGGAAATGAGAGGAGGTGTCAGTATTCAGTTATATGCAATTTTAAAAATCATGTATTTGTCGTTTTCCTTAGTTTTCCACCGTTTCTTAAGGTGAACAAATCTGTGATTAATTTTGTGAATAAGCTTCTTTATGGACAATTAAGGGAAAAGCGTCAATTAATTAAGATCTTAATGAGTATATTTAAATTTGAATTTAAAATTTAATTGCTTTGGAATAGGACCACTAGCTTCTACGGTCTGACAAGCACCTATTATCCACTAGCCGGCCCTACTCCCAACGGTAACAATCCCAAGAGAATTTGAACCACAAGTTACCGTTACCGGCTAATTTCGCCGGAGATGCAAAAAACAAATTGAGAACTTAGTCAAAACCTGTTAACTGTTCCGACTGACCGATACACACATACGGAAAATACAATTGAAAAAAAAGTGAGGAATTTAGTTTACCTTCAGGAGTGGATTTGACATTTCTCCGGTGAGCGAATCTGGCAGAAGCAGGAGGTTTCTCAGCCGAGTTGCCTGAAATGGAATAATCAATAGAGTCCTGTCTCATCACCGGCGCCCAAGAGGATTTCGAGATTACGAAGTCGTCCTTTTCAGCAACAACTTCGTTGGGCTCCGGATAGGTGAAAGCATTCACGTTGAACGATATATCTTTCTCCGGTGTGTACGGATTAACAACCGGAACTTTCTCGACCTTTGCATCATAAACACCAGCAGTAGGATACTCGTAAACTATCGGTCTGGCCTCCACTGCTTGATTCTTCAGAACGGAGCCGTTTAAGTCATGAAGGGCCGGAGAATAGTAGTCTGTAACCGGCCTTACATCCTTAATCGGGTGAAACTGGGACAAATTCTCCGGCGAAACTATCGCCGGCACCGGAGATGAGTTCTCATCGAGCTTGTTCTGCAACTTAGAAGAGGCTACAATCGTGATGATAATGCAGTTGATAACGAGGTATAGATACGGCGGTTTAAGCCACGAAACGACACCGTTCCAGATCGACGGAACTTCACTGACGGCGAAGTCAGTGACGACAGGAGCAGACACCTTTAACATAATAGCAGCAGACAAAACGGTAGTCGAAATCAGAAAAATTTTGATGGATAACATGGAGCTACCTGAACTTTGAAACAAATTCGCCATTTTTCTTTCGCCGGCGACAAGCTCCGACCGTTGTTATCAGCGTTTTGCTTTATGAGTTTGGGGATTTAGGGGAAGAGCGAAATGAGAGTGAAGAGTCACGCCTATACCAACTTTGTATGATGCAATACGTAGATAAACGAGCCGTTACTTATAAATACTGAGTTTTTTTTTTTTCCCTTTTTCATTATTAGACCGTGAGAACTCTGGAAAGGTCCTTTTGGCTTACGCAAAACTATTCATTTTTAAGCTAATCTTAATACTCCTTTCATTTAACATAATTTTGACTCGATACAAAATTTAAAAAATATAATTTTTTTATAATGTTTAAAAACTATTTAAATAAAAGAGTATGTTTTCTTAGATGTATATAAATAAAATATTAATTGTATCATTAAATAAGAAAACATGACTTTTTTTAAAGCGATTAAAAAGATGTCTCGTTCAATTAGACAAGAAAATTGTGGTAATTTATCTGAAAAATTATTCTCCCAACCAACCGATCCGATCGGCCGGTATATAAGGTGATTTCATTTGGCATTTAACGCATTTGAACATTTAAAAATGCATTAATGAGAAAAACTAGTGTGAACTCTTGAGAATCGAAGTAGTTTCATTGGTAAGTACACGGTTTAGTTGGACAATTAACTTTAGGAATTTGACTTACAAAAATGTCTTTTGCTCTAAGCAAATGTAATAATGGCATCTTAATCATATGTTTCAGTGAGTTCTGAAAAATAATATTTCCTTTTAATGCACCATGAATTGAGATTAATAGATTAATTTAAAGTGAATACTGAATATGAAGTAGAGCATAAAAAATGGTCATTAAAGTAGTTAAATGAGATTGTTTAGATTAATGTGTAGACATATTAAGAAAGACAAGATTATGAATGAAAATATACCAGCAAGGTGGATAACCTAGCGGCGAATAAAATGCACTGATGTTAAGAATAATTAGAAATGTATAAAGGAGGAATATAGATACATAAATAAGAAAGTACAAAGATTAAGAAAAAATAATTAAACAAGATATAACACACTTTCAGCTGATAAAAAATATGACTC
Source organism: Solanum tuberosum (assembly GCF_000226075.1). Classification (NCBI taxonomy): domain Eukaryota; kingdom Viridiplantae; phylum Streptophyta; class Magnoliopsida; order Solanales; family Solanaceae; genus Solanum; species Solanum tuberosum. The sequence continues at coordinate 650,600 of NW_006239238.1, forward strand.
CAGAACGAATTATATATATATATATATATATATATATATATAAGACAATTAAGCTAACGTTAGCTCCGGAAAGTGTTAGCAAGTGAGTGGTCAATAGGCATGTGACCAAATCAGTCGGTGTGCCGCTCCCTTAACCGACCATACTGGACCATCTCCTATTCTTTTTATTTTTTCACTTTATATTATAAAAAAATTCAGTATTAAGAATTTTTGCACAATATATATACATGTTAACACGTAAAATCCAATCTTACATTTTGAGAAATTCATTTGTAATTATATTTTAAGTGATTTGATTGAGTTGAAATCATAATATTTAACTCATATCATATATGTATTTACCGTCTAGAATTGAAATTTTAAGTTGATAAATGTAAAGTAATACTAATTTTTATATCAATAATTCAAACAACAACATATCTTGTAAAATGTCATTAATAAAGTCTGAAAAAGATAAAATATATGTAGATCTTATAGGAAGAGTCGGTTAGTACGTTGTATAGCACATGAATGACTTGATGCTCTCACATGCTCAACCACATATACACATTGACCAAAAGCCAAACGCAGGTTAAAGACCTACTATATTTTACTCTTACTTGTCAACACATTTGTGAACTGTTTTAATTTAGTTTTTTAATAAATAGTCAACCTTCGAATCGATCCATCTTTTATCTATTTTGACATAAATGAATTCACAATAATATATCACACGTCCACGTTAATGTTTTGTTAAAATGTCAATATAAGAGATTAAAATATCACTACGTAGTTCAAACTCTAATGTAAATTAATGTTGATCTTGTCTTCTATTAATGTCACCTTCACACTTAATCCAGCTATATATGTATCAAAATATATATTTAAATAGCTTTGCTTTTACGAAAGAGAGTGTGTCACGATGGTAAAGATCGTTAATCTATCTCAATTTGTTAAAAAAATGTGTTAGATATACATGCAAAATCGTTCAATTCAAAAGTTCTTTCAGAGCTTGGTCCCAACTAAGTCTCCCTCGACTTAGCCCTAGTACCAATCAAGTTCCCTTACTAGGTAACAAAACTATAAAAGTCAATTATAAAATTGTATTAAGGACTTTTTTGTCCGCAGAGGGACAAGAGTGGAAGTTTCCTTTCAAATACATATCACATTTGAGTTGTGTTTGTATACGAGAACTAAGCTTCAATTAATTTCGTCCACCAAACTAAGTAGTGGCAGCTACTAGCTCATGAGCACTCCAATTTTTCAACTATATTTCATGGCTAAGAGCCTCACAAGTCACAACGACCAAATTATATTGCTTGAATTTCAAACTTAAAATACGTAAGGTTTTTTACTTGGAATTACGTACACAAATTTAGAACTTTAAAATCCTTCACAGACTGTAGATAAGTAGATTTATCAGAGAAAAAATAGTACTATTTGTGTAGTGTGTACTATGATTCACATCATGGGGTTGAGAATTTCTCGATGGTGATGATTATCAAGGAAAAAAAAAAGCACATAAATTCTAATTCATGAGAAACTTCTTCACTTTATCTTACTACAAAGTAAATTTACAATGACTTGTTCCTTTGTTGTGGAGGCTTAATCTATCGGTAACCTTTTAAATTTGACGATAAATTTTATTTAAACACTTGAACTACGATTTGTTTTAATTGAAAACGTAATGACATATTATAGTGTCCTATTAGACACTTCAGTTCAATCTCTTTTAAAAGAAATGTTTGTGAAGGTTCTCAAATTTCACGTTTTTAATTATATGAGTTAGCCTTAATAAGTCGTAGACCCTCATGCTTGTTTCAATCGAGGATGTTGTATCTAATTAAAGGAGAATGCCATTTTTGTGGTTAAATTGTCTACGTAATGAGCACTTGAGAACACGCACAAAAATAATTTCAAAATTTGAACCAAAATTTTCTAAATCGATACTTTGTTATGTTTCTAAGTGTTTAATTGAAACAAATTATAATTCGAGTGTCTTGAATGAAATTTACTCACAAGTCTAATAGGGTGTTGTAGTAGGGATGTACCCTCACTCCTAATTTTATAATGCGGAGGTCAGAATCCCCAATGCTCCTTTTGGCTTATCTATTGAATCTCTCTTCGAGGAACCTTCGCGGGGCGGGGTGCGCAAAGGCGTGTGAAAACAGAGTCATAGATCTTGGTACCGTCCATCAAATGGATAATTGACACGTGTTTGGTCTACTTACTATTTTCCACAGGCAGATTTGCGTGGATTAGTTTTGACTTTTGAGTAAAGACTTCAATTTGTGTGGAATTCTTACACATTATTAGTGTAGTCTAATCAACTTCAAAATGCTATCTAAAACAATTATTTGCCATTGAATTTAAAATAATTTGACAGTGTTAATATTATGGGACGATTCTTTAATCATCTTATTTCCCAGATAAAAATAGAATACAGTAGTATATTTTAATCAACCCAAAAGATGGAACTAATCATATAATTGCTACTGCTAAAGAAGATTTAAGAGAAGATCACTCAGAATATTAGAATTAGAAAACATGAATACAAGGGGAAGGGAGGAAAAGAATCGAATTCCATCCAATCTTGAGCACTTATTTTTCCAGATACAAAAATACAAATAAAGCCATCACCTGAACGAAAACTCAATATTTGGTCCTCTACATTTAGTTTACAATCTCCAAAACAGGAGTAGAACAACAAAAGCTAATTTCCTGTGGAAAAAAACAATTTGTATACTAATAACTAGTATGCTTCCTCGTTGGGTTCTCAACGTTTTGTGAACATGCCCTGTGTCAAAGATGAAAAGTCGAATTCTTTTGTTGACTGCGTGGAGCTTGATGAAATCGGGGTAGCTGCTTGCTTGCTTGGTCCTGGCGGCACAATACCGTTGGTGGAAGTATTCTGTCCCATTGAGTAGAAGCTGCAGAATAAAAGATCAACTATGAGCATCAATATTCAATCCTAAGACTAAAAGATGAAAAATTAACTAGCACCCAAAAATTTGTTCCTCCTGGATACAATAAATAGCACAACTATCAAAATTTGTTCAACTGATTCCATAACCTACATCAGTATTAAACTAAATCACACGGTAAAAGATGACTGGAAGCTGAGCTCGTCAATGTAAATTTAGCTATCAAATGGGGTAAATAAAGTGTACAAGCCAATAAAAGCAATTGATAATCCAATATAGGGGTCTGTCCGCGACCCACTATTAAAATTGATCATACACCTCTGGAGATGTAGCTATGGCTTAAAAAAATTACTGTTCAACGGGGTCCTGTCCACAACCCATTATTAACCAGAGGAGTAAGAGGAGAGATACTTTAAATCAAATGGAAGAAGCAGTTAACGGATACACTACATTGTGCATTAAGGGGTCATAATTTAAGAGATCTGAATGACAAATAATTGGCAGGATAGATGCATTGCATTAAGTTGTTGAATTTATGGTCCAAACAATAGGCCCTCAAAGAACAATTCAACAGTTGAAGTTCTACATTAACCAACAACGGATCAGATGTTAATACCTGGATGCTGGAAGTGGCACAGAATTTCCAACTACATGTGTTGGTCCAATATTACCTACCTAGTTTAGAAGAAAAATAAACAGTTTTGAGTAGAGAAACTTAAAGACAACTTCAATGCTAAATCAGATATCCATGTGTTTTTTTTTTTGTTTATCTTTGATAAATAATACTCGTGTCCTACCTGCATATATTTCTCCAGTTCAGTCTTACCAGCTGCTGGCATTATCACTCCAGGGAACTGATAGCCTAAATTTGGCCAATTCTGATTTACCATATTGATTCCATTAGTGCTTTGTTGTGCATTTACAGGAAGTCTTACAGCACCACCTGCAGCAGCCGCAGCCATCAGTAAAGACTGTTGTTGCGCCAGCATAGCAAGTTGTTGTTGATGCATAGCAAACGGTGACACCATATTGGACTGTAAACGACAACATCAATTGTTAGATAAAAGAAAAAGATAGACATGACCAAAAATCCAAATTCTTGTCGTGTTGGACCTTGTCGAAAAGGCTCATTATATCATTTTTAGCATCTTTCTGTGGCTTCTGTGATGAGGCAGAAGGCACAATTGATGGTAAATCCTTGAATAAATCATCAATTCCAGAAGCAGCAGCAGATTGAGACTTCTTCTGATCATCAGAGTTTGTAACCCCAGTATTTTCTGCTTTTGTTGCTTCTTGAGCAGCTGCAAAGGCACAACTTACTTTATAAGAGAAAATGAGCAACAATAGGTAATATGATAACTTCAATTTAAATCCCAATTGATTCCCAACTAGAGTATTTGACCTTATCATAGCTTTATATGCAGTAAAATACAAACTTCTAATATTATTATTATTTCATATATTTAACTTTTTTCACATTTATATATATATGATATGATGATGACATGAGTTGAGCTGAGGATTCATATACAATCCCAACTTTTTTTGAAACCGGGGTGTAGTTGTTATTGTTGATTCTCAAACTACCTGTGTGCCCTCTCTCAGAAAAAGAAGTAAAACACTTGGAAAAATATGGACCATGCTAGTGAAAAAGACAAGTACACCCTCTAAATGTTAAAAACTGGAAGAGAAAGAATAACGTTTCAAACAAAATGGTGACTTGACATACACTGGAAGCCTGCCCAAGAGTTATCATCCGTAGAAGCTGCTTCTGAACCATTGTCAGTTGGACAATCCATAGAAAGCATGTCAAATAGATCAGTAGCATAATCAACTTTAGGAGGATTGGTAGCTTCCGCAACCTGCTTAGCAGATTCAGTGACTGCAACTGGCTCTGCTTTCTGACTTGTCTGGTTAGCAACCTGACCTGAAGTTACCTGCAAGTAGTCAAAACTATAAGAGTCTATTCTAATCCAGAAAGTATCCAAACTAACTCAGAAGAAACAGCAGTTAGTAGCAGTTAAACAGAAGGACCAACAGGGGGCCATGAATACACCACGTACATAAAAACTAAGATGCCAAGTATGTAATGGCTAAAAATCAGTACGAACAAGAGCTGCTTAATTCAACAATCTGAGTAAAGAATCAATATTCAATACCAATACACTTACAGTGCAACAATAACCCAAGAGCTAACGGCCCAATCAGCTCACATACATAGGCAAGTCGGGTAGATAACCAGCAAATGAATAAGATTTCATTCAAAATAGAACATTGAAACACTAATACTACACCTGGAAGGGAAAGTAGTGGGGATAAAAACAGTTTGACGAATAAGTTTAACTTACATGCTCTGGTCCTTTAGGAGGCACTGGTATACTGACTCTAGCAGCGGGTACATCTTGCTTCATTTTCGAGGCTTGAGTATTTTTCCTCTCGTCAGATGCACCTCCTGAGCTAGTTGCATGTACACGCCCACTTCTATCATTGCTTTGTTGCCATTGCACCGAAGCCCTCTCTTCTTGAACCCTGGAAGGTGATTTTTGAATCCCATCCTTAGGGACCCACCTCTTCTCTTCATATCTTATCAAAACACAGGAAATGTCTTGGATAAGCATCAACTACTAGATTGAGTGAAAGAAGACTGCATAAAGGTACTAATTGTTAGGAGAGAATTAGTAAGCACATACTTTGCTCGGATGAAATTCTCAATACCAACTCTATCATAATTTGGAGGCAGCTCTGCTTCCCAAAAACTATTTGACCTCTCATTTCCCATTGCTATATCAACCCAAAAGAGAAAAAGAAAGGTTATAAATAATTATCTATCAGATCAAAATTGAAACAGTGATAAGTATCAGAAACAGAAATCTTACAATGGATAAATGCAACTTGTTCAGGAAGCCATGTGTCTAGTGTAGCTGATCTGACCTGCAATTTCAAAGAATCAGAGAACAAGACAAAAAAATTGAACAATTAACAATCGCTCAAGAGTACAATGAATCGTTCTTCTAAAATGTAGATATTTTTATTGAATATGTAAAAGATGTGGGATTATATCCCGTATACAAGTGACATTAAAAATAGTTAGAGAACCTACAAAAAATATAGTGTCCTATAAAAGACGTCCGATCTTCTATGGAAATAAGAACATCATGAGTTCAACTAAAAATGAGAGGCTATTCCATAGATATACAAAAGTAGACTCAAACTACAATGAGCCAGTGAACTACAAGTCTACAACCATTTAAAAATAGAAGGGAAAAAAGCTATCCAAGGTTGAAGGATGATGAGAGAAATCTTGTCACATGTCCAAGTCAAGAGATACTTCACAACCACACAGTGACAGAAAGTGCACCAGGATTATAATGACCATGGATTTGCCTAATAAATTGCTAGCAGTTATCAGAAAATCCCCCCCCCCCCCCCCCCCCC
>NW_006239238.1:657842-668913 GCF_000226075.1 Solanum tuberosum
CCAAAAAATCCCCCCCCCCCCCCCCTCCCGATGAAACAGCAAAAGAGTTGTTTCACAGACTTTCTTCATTTTAACAATAGTGGGTAATAGTTAAATGACTCCATTCGGTCGACATGTGTGCATAACAGTAAGATGTTAGAAATTATTCCTGTATCATCTTCATAAAACACAAAGACGAAGAAATGTAGAGTGATTTTCCAACCAAAGTACATAACATCTATTCCTCTAACCAGAAGACAATGCAATAACAGAGAAAGTTAGATATAGGTTGAATTTCAGTAGTAGAGTCATGAATTAATAGATATGAAATGTTCCCCATCCTTGTGATCTTAAATCAACATATATTCATCAGGGGTGCCCCAGGTGAAAAAGGTTTTAAATCAGTCAAGAATATGAAGCAGCAACAACAGGGAGAACTAAAGTTGACCATAACCATAACCATAACCTTTCAAGTTCAAAAAAAAAGTTGACCATAACCTTTACTATTGTAATTTCTCAACTGTGACAAAACTTTTGACTTCAAGTGCTCACCACCATTTCAGATTTTTTAGTATATGTGGAACATCTTGGTTATGAGATAAGGGATATATCACCTTTGATATGTGCACCCCTAGGCTTCTGTGGATCCCAGAGCATTGCATGCAAATAAATATTCCCAGGTTCACGCTTGCCCATCTAGGACCCCTGCATTGGTGCAAAAGAAAAATACAGTAAATACAAGGATTCCATACATAAAGCCAATTCTGTTCAATTTAATGATCTATTAACAAGCGCATCTGAGCTTCACTATATCACGTTTCAAATACATCTTTATACGTACTTGGCTTTGCAATCTGCACATTCCCTGTTCTCGGGCAATTTAAGAAGTCCTTCTAGTATCTGTCAACAAGCACAGCAATGAGTTACTTTGAAAGTGCATGCACACATAAACCACCAGTAAGTAAACTGTGAAGGGATCATATAATAGAACCAAAAACTGCAACGGTGATAATCATCCTTGTGGTTAATTGTGTTTTTTGCTTTAATTTGAAGAAAATTTTCCCTTTCTTCCTCCAAGGAAAATGAGTAAGAGGAGCAAGAACATATACCATAGTTTTTATATTTTTTTGGATAATATGTGCATGATACTACATCGGACTTAATGCCTCCAACTCAGGATGCTAAGAATTCTAAATTGAGGAAGCTTCCATTGAGAGCTTGCTTAAGCTGCTTTCATACATCCTCTAACTTATAAAGAAATTATCTTTCCTCCTACACTTCTCCATCAGGGAGCTCTGGATAACTCTATTCAATGATAAAGTCACTTCTAACTAGTAATTTCAGTGTAAAAAAGTTGACGAATGATGAAACGCTTTGACTTTAGGTTCTCAATACCAGCTATATGCATATTGGAATCAATTTAATGAGCTAAGAAAGGAATAATATGTCAATAGTGCCTTGGTACTATGAACAAATTTCACCTTATGTCCTTAAATAATTAGTAACAAATAAAAAATGATGTATATCATGAAAACCCGTCTCTTGGATGTATCATATACTACTAAGGGATGTTTGAGACTAATAAGAAGGAGATTTGGAAGACAGAACCTACATACACTCCCTGACTATCCGGAGAGGAAGGCACAGTAGAACTTTTGAAGGAGTGAAAGACAGAAATGGAAAGCCAAAGGAGATCTCTTTTTCAATTTGTATCCATTACAAAGAAAAGATTCCTCTTTGTACAGATAGATTTGGACAGTCAGTACAAACCTTATGTAGTGTTGACACTGTCTCAGTGTCATATGCAATGAAGTGATCTAAATTATCAAGATAAAAAAAAAAGTTAAGGTACACAGTAAGATGCTTGCTTTAAGTAATCTAACAACTGACTATATATGAAATTGCAATAACTAATCTATCTGTGTCTGTCTCAGGACCTATCACGGTTTTTTTGAAAACTCTCACTCAGTAAGCATATGAGTTAAAAAAATCTTCTTTTTTTATCCAATTGTGTGTAAGTGTCTATTATTCTTCTTCTATTAGGAAAAAATGAGCATCCAAAATCATAATTCAAAGCACCTGCTTGAACTAGATCATCATTTCACTGCTCGAATTATCAGAATAAAACTAGCAATAGGAGTTCAATAAGAACACAAGTGGAAAAAGGATCCAATAAGCCCCAAATCTCAAATATTAACTGATAAAACCATATAAGATGTATCAACCAATAGTCAAACATCATCAAATCTAACTAGATCAACCACAATAAACTGAAATTCAAAAGGAGAAATCATGAATCGGAACAAAAAATACCTTTCTATGCTTCGCATTAAGCTCTTTAGTAACATTAGCCTTCTCATTCATGGTGACGATAGCAAGGGTTTAAGCGAATTGACCGACGGAGAGAGAAGATATCGGAAAATGAAAATCGCCGATCTGATTCCTCCCCTCTCCGACGCGTAAATATCTATCAAAAGAAAAATGCAACTGGATGAGAAAGGAGGAGGAATCGCAGCAGTGCCTAGTTGATTTTGACTTATTTATTTGTTTGCGAATTTCCCTTTGTGTTTCCCGTGTGAATTAGTGGAAGTAGGTCCAACATGAGTAAATTTTTTTCCGAGTAGGTCCACCATAAATACGATGATAATTCATGTGATATCACTTGATTTTATGTAAAATTAATTTTTTTTAAAAAGAAATAAATGAAGTATTAATCTATTCAAATTTAAACGGATTGAACAATGTCATAATTTTGTAAGTTAAAATAGTCACACTCAATATAAACAAATTATTATTCATCTCAATTGTCATCCTTTGACAAACTTTATTGGTTTAGTTAAATAACTTTACTGGTTTTGATGGTTTAGAAGCTAACTTATGACAGTGGAGTGCAAACTAATTTAAATTGAGGTGTTTAAGTTTAGGTTTGCATACAAATTAGTTGAGAAAATGATATAAAAATGTACCCAAAACATAGGTTAGGTCTAACATAATCATTTAATTATATGAGTTGTATAAATAGTGTTATGATTAGTGGTTTACTGTTAGCTGTCTAAGAGCTACGTTAACAAAATCTCTTTTCGAAAATAATATTTATTCAAAATTTGTTTTTAAAATTTACTAACGTGTCCATTTTTAATTAATCTCCGTCAAATATTTAACGATGCTAACTTCACAATTAGGATTTGGGCCGTCAACCCAGGCCCAGTACACTCAATAGCTACCGGAAAAGGACATTTGGGTCTTTTGGTCATTGTCTTCTTCTTGCATCTACTCATTTCTAGGAGCTCGCTCACTCAGTCCGGCAGGCTCTCACGGCAGAAGGATACGATGGCGGCGTGGACGGCGGCGGCGAGGCAAGCAGCGAACCTATCTCGATTTTCGGCTTCTAAATCAGTTAGCTCAACGAAGCAAGGCGCTTTACTTATCCAGCGGCGCGGTCTTGCCGGTGGTGGTGGTAAATTAAACTAATTCTCCTGAAATTTGTGAAACTTTAATATGTTCGCTAATTGTATTATCTGATTGTAAAAGAAATAGTAGAAAGCCATGGCATTTGCTTGTAATGTCGTGATTCACGGACATTGGAAGTTCATATAGGCATTTGTCTTTCCTTTTTTTCTTTTTTAGTTTGTTTTGGAAAGTGAAAACTTTTTATGCATATTCTTTGTTTGCGCTAAGTTATGACGTATGTAAGCTCGCCTGCAAAAGTCATGTGCTCTTCTGTTAAATCTCATTGAGCCTAATAATAGTTACTTGTACTGTTGTACATGATCAACAGTTACAAATGTTTTGCTCTATTTGCTGTGTTTTTTCATTTATTTCTGCTATAGTACCGTTGTCTTTTTTCTATTTACTGCTCTGGATTTCAAACTAACTGAGCAAGCTGAAGTTTCTTATACTACTGGGCTGAGCTTGTTAAATTGGTAAAGGAGAATGCATGTTCTCTGGTAACCGGAGTTTCCAAGGTTCCATTGCATTTGTTACACACCTCAAAAAACCTTTCTGGCAAATCTAGCAAGATAGAAAATTGTGCACTTCCTATAAAATATATAGTTTACCGTTTCTACTTAGTTCAATATGCAAATTAGACATTTTATATTGTTTTCTTCGTCCTAACTGGCTTATGACCACCTCCATTTTTCTATATATTGCTTCCAAGATTGACTTGGAAAGTGGGGGAAAAGGTTGTGTAGAAGGGGTAATCAAAATCCTGGCTTTTTTTGTGTGTTCTACCACTAAAGAAGTAAGAAAAACAGTGCAAGCATTCAGCTTCAGGAAAAAACAACAACAGTGCAAGCATATGAATGCCACTTACAATTGGATTTCAGATGAAGTTGTACCATGAAGTGAGACGATAACTAATATTCGTTCTTTTCAATGCAGACCATCATGGACCTCCAAAGGTGAACTTTTGGCAGGATCCGATGAGTCCATCAAAATGGAAAGAAGAGCATGTGAGTCTTTCAGACCTTTGTGATGTCTTTTCTACATGTTTAAATTATTATGACTTTTTTTGGTCGTTGGCTTTGACATTATCAGCTTGCTTGGCTTGGCTTATGAAATTTCTGCAGTTTGCTATGAAACTTTGAATGCTAGATGTCAGATAGAGAACTATTACCAGTACTTCTAATTTTCACCTATACATGGTTGACAACAAGTTTAAGTGGGCATTGGAGTGCCACTTTTGAATTGGGGATCCAGAAGAGCACATAGAGTATTCACAGTTCACCTGTGATTGTGGGAAATGATTTTCTCTCTACTACTTATTTCACAATGAAGTTTGCCTCTGCTATAGTTGCCTGTGCTATAGTTATCTGTTAGACCACTGCAAAATTTACTCCATATCATATGTAGTTATGCGCCCCTGTATGTGTCTGTTCAATATCTAGAAAGTTTTACTCATTTTGGTAGGTTCCTAAATCTATACCAAGGTCGGGCCTGTTTTGGATAGGCTCATCAAAGTACGTATTAGTACAGATTAGATTGACAAAATATATACTTTGGGAAACTTCAGTGAGTTCAGCTTCTAGTTTTGATTGTGAATCACCAAGGTTTGGAGTCGGATCTTCAATAGTTCGATGACTTGAAGTCTTTTCAATTGGGTGCAATGTTATCTGTGGATATAACATGAGTGAATTTGTTAAATTGCTATAAAAATTCACGCTGTATACTGTTGTTAGTGTAATTTGATTCTATTGTTTTGGTTGTAACTTGGAATTAGAATTTCTAGTCTCCAGTTAACCACATCTCTGGTCCTTGTAGTTTGTGATCGTCTCTCTTACTGGTTGGGGGCTGGCCTTCTATGGAGCTTATAAGCTCTTCACAAAGGAAAAGAAAGAGAAGAAGGAAGAGGTACATTCCTTTCACGTTTAGCAACTTCATTCAAATTTTTTGCTGTTGCTGGTAATGTTAAAGCATATATTTCGATGTCATTATCTCCTATATGTCCATATTATAAATGCCTATGAAATATTATATCTATTTTTGCCAGCTATTAGCTGATTGAGATTTGAATAAGAATGACATAATAATAGAAGACCAAATGATCACCCATATGGTTTTACTACATATGCTAGGTAAATCTTACCTTACCTTATGAAGAAAAAAGGTATATGTGAGTTAACTGAACGTAGCAAGTTTGTCATGTATACAGTGTATATAGACATTTCACCTTGTACAGACTGCTATTCTCAAACTGTTCTTGAAATATGATGTTTTCTCTATCTAATATCTTATCTGATTTGCTTCATCTTATGGCAGAAAGTTGGTGACGGATCCCACTAATATTTGACGTGCTGAATTGCCTTGAATAAAGAAGTTAGGAGGGCTATGTGGTCCTCAATTTTTGCCATGAAGAATGTTAAATGGGTTTTTCCCCATTTCCTCCACTTTTCTTATTGGGACTGAATTGCACATGAAATATTGGACAATCAACTATGTATTTTCTTCTTTTGCTTTTTTCTGTAGAATGTTGGTTCATTTAGGAACATTTTGCCTGCTAAGTATATGATGTTTCTTCTTTTTTGAAACTACTTTAGTTACCCATTTGCATAATTATCATGAGTATGTTGAAGAGACCACAGTTTTCTTCTCATTCCATTTACGCGTCATTCTAACCCATTTGAATGTCTATGCCTGGTTTAATGGAGCTTAATGAGTCAGATGCAGCAAGCTCATTAGCTTCGTCATACTGCCCATCCGTTGTGCTTTTGGTCATTTGGTGCCTATTTCCATTTATGTTAAGACTATGGGAGATGGTAAAAAATTACCTTTTCATACAATTCTAGCTATTGAAGGTGGAAACCAATAACAGGAGACGCAATGTAATAAGTTCGTAGAAACATGGAACACTTAATGGTTTTTACACATCATTAAGCTCTAAATTTGTTTAGAAAATGAACTGGTAATACCAAAGCTCTTTCATTTGACCACAAAAATATACTAGATTCAGTTTATTGCTCCTACTGTCATAGAGAAAACGGCATCATCTGGCTTAACTAAAAAGTTGGAAAGCGAGGATAAGGTGTGCATACATCTTAACCTCCTGAACCCCGCGTGTAGAATTACACGGGGTATGTTATTGCTTATCACATCATAATACAATCAACACCTCAACTGATGAGAAGCTAGAAAGTATTTTTACAAACATGATAAGCTATCCAGTGCTGTGGTATACTATGGTGCAACTGCAATCAAGTATAATGGTATCACACACTTTTTTCTAACATAATCAGCAATATTCTATAATATGTTGATCATGTGTTCGCGACTGTACAGCCATGTACGACCATGCATGACAAGCTATGCTAAACGTAGTGTTCTTCGTATTTCAAGACAGCATAGTGCTTACGAGAAGCTTCTCTTCATACTGATGTGGGATGTTCTTGTCTTCTTCCCGTTCAGCTGCTGCTGCTTCCCCATAATCCCTATCGATGATTTCTATGAAAGAAGAAAAAGAAGCAGCCTCATACATAATAGGACAAGACCAGCAAAAGACTGCTAAAATGTAAATCACCATCTATGTTTGGAGGGTGCATATGTTCATATCAATAGCAAATTACGTTGTACCAGCACCCAACGATAACAACGATAGAAGGATCAATTCCAAAACACACCCCCTCCCAAGTGAGGAATGTCAGAGATAGACAGAATATGACAATTTCGAAATGACTTCTTTTTAGAGACACGGATTGTACACTCTGTCCAAACAGTTCTATTCTGGACATTATTTCTACACTGGCAGCATATAGTCATCATGGAGTAACAACAAAACGAATGTGCATGGGATTTTCTTTTCAATTAAAAAAGACAAATTTGAAGGGAGACAAAGGTGGACGACACATCATATATAATGTTTATAAATAGCTACAGTTTCGTTTGAAGTGTGTTGTCCATCACATGCATAGGCAAAGATACAAAAATAATCTGAGTGCTTTACCATATGCTACTGTATGACTGGAGACCACTGCCTAGTCCGCGTCCTTAACTTCTGCTTCTATATCAACAATTCCGATAGAAGAATCCTTACCTGTAAAGTAAATGCATGAGGTGAAGTAAGCTCTAATCCAGATATATCAAGGGACAGTCCTAGGATCATGATTTAAAGCCCTAATGGTCTAAAGTTGCACAAATTTTGGCAGTATTCCGCAGTCTAGCAGTACAATCAATTCTTATGAGGATTATTTGAAGTTTATCTGGAAAACATGTTTTAAAGATTCATCTCTTAATCTTAAGAAAATTCTCAGACAGAAACGCATGATGAGAAGAAACATAAGCCAAGTTTGCTTGGAATTTTAAGGCTTTAATCTTAAGGAAATATTTGAATACCAACACTAATAGAGCACATAAGGATCCCAAAGAAGTTAGAAAAGAAAGTTTTCTTTCTTGAAGGAATCCATTCTCATATTTGTTTATGCTGGCTAACTTTCCAGAAGGAGAACTGCAAAAGTCGAGCTTATTTACAGGAGAGGCAGCATTAACTTCATCAGATGAACGATATTCCAAAGAATAAAAAAAGAACTTCATGAATGATTAGACTGTTAGTGCCCTTATTATGCACCAAGTTTAGGTAAATGGACTATGCAACTGAACACCATAACCAGTAAATGTTTAAAGAAGAGTAAGAAAGATGAACCTTTCTTTGAACGAGTACTGAAATCACCGAATGCTTGACCAAATGTAGTTGACTGGTTGGAGAACGTTACTGGGTCTCTCACGAACTTATTACCAACAACTGCAGATAGCATGGAACATCTCAAATAACACGCTTAGCTTGCATCAGTTACTCATGATATAGCCCACATCAATGTTTGAACAAAGATTTGAAATGATTAAAAAAATCAATTTACATCAAGGAAGTCCAAGATAACAGAAAGAAAAGTCAAAACACATGCAACACTCTCAAGATATTAATTATCACTAGCAACATCTGATTGTTGTATTCAAGTGCTTAACAACCATTAAAAAACATCAAACATGTATATACTCCAAGGATTCAAAAGACCACGACAGAGAGAAAATAATTTTAAGGAAAAGAAGAGAAATAGACGAAGCTCTACTTATATCTAGGACTGGGAGATCGATACAGTAAGCCTAAGTGCAATGCAAACAACCCACATGAAGAGCTGTGAACTTCTGATGGTTTACTTTGCATATATGCATTGGGACAAAGGAATAAGATTATGAGGCGGAGAAACGCGAGGTAAACAGGGTACATAAATTTTATTTAGGGCCATATATGATACGAGCTATTTGATATTTGAATTTCTTGATAAATCTGTTCGGTGTGCAAATTCCCATCAGCTCTCTTAAAACCCAATATGAGAGCAATAATGTAACTAAATGAAACAAGAATGCCACCAATTGGCAATTGCTCAGCTATGAGGAAGTTGTCAAAACAAGGGAGACAAGCCAACTTAGAGAATCAATTTTAACCTGAGAATGGCTGAGTACAGAAAGGGCAAAGCTGAACCTCATCATTTAAAGTAGACCTGCACTGGGTGAAAATCAATGCTATGAGTAACTAACAAAAACAACCAGCCCCCTGGCTTCAATATTTCTCTTAAACAAGGTTCCATTTGATCTTACCTGAAAATTTGAAATTCATTCCCGCAGTTTGGGCACTGCACAGTAGAAGAAATCCATTAGCAAACACAGAAAGGAAGCATGTGCCGTAAGAAGTCTGATAGTTGTTTAGATGGACCCAGAGAACTTCCATTTGATCTGCTTTAATTTTAAAACAATATATATATTTCTCATCACTGTATTACCCTAAGGAGTGCACCTACAACAGAATAATCCTAACTGCTTGGTAAAAGCATCATACACACATTGTAAAAATATACGAGCACAAGATAACCCGTTGTTTGTCACAAATAGTAGTTATTCTAGAAATTCTGTCTGTCAGTTGAAATTTAAGCATTTCACGGAAGGATACAATAGAGCAGGTTGGATGCTGCAGAACTTGACACATTTTGAGATACTGAGAAGTGCTAAATCGGTTTGAGGTGATAGAGCTATACACAAATTGCATTTTTGGATGAAATCTATAAAGTCAAAAAGAAGTGCACGTCAAGTTAATAGGGGAGAAAGTGATCTCATTGAGATCCGTACACTAGAGGAGTTTGAATACCGGATCCCTTTAATGTAATGTAATATTCAAAAATACTTCAAAATAATGGATGAGATATATTATCCACATAAATTTATTATCAGTCAAACTACTTAAATTTGATATTTCACAGGCAGAAGTAGGCACATATGCAATTCTCAATGCAGGCAGTTGAAATAATAGGATAAATGTGGAAAAGTGAAGACATGCAAGTTTAGTTCCCTTACAGCGCTTTGAACAATATCTCGTCCAGCCCACCAAATAAAAGCTCCCAAACCTAAAATTGGAAGTAGAACTGCAAGGATCTGAAAAACAGAAAATGAAAGACAACTGTTAATATCTAAGGTATGGCATGGCAAGATAACCATAGCTAATACATGCAAAGCAGCAATACAGAGATTGACTGCATAATGAAAAATTGTACATATATTACTCATTAGTCCTTCAGATTTAAGCACTATGCGAACAGCGATAACTTAAATAAATTCTAAAATGCAGTGAACACAAACACCCTAAAATATGAAAGGATAAGCATCATCATAGTATAAACATGTTCCATACACTGTGTTAGCTTATACAGTACATGTTAAGTATCAGAAACAGCAAATGTGAATTAAAGAAGTTTCTGAACTAGCATCACACAATTTACTTTAAAGGTGATACCTGAGATGAAAATCATTCTGGAAAAGAAAAAAAGGTGTACCCAAGCTATGGCATACTATCCTCACAAAAAAACTCTAACAATTCCATGTAAAATTAAATATAGACGTATATCTCTAATAACCAAACAACAACAACTACTATGCTTCAGTCCCAAACAAGTTGGGAACGGCTATATGAATCTCACTTCTTCATTAGCTCATTTCATATCATCATCATCAACAACAACACCAACACACCCAGTCCACAAGTGGGGTTTGGGGAGGGTAGTGTGTATGTAGACCTTACCCCTACCTTGGGAGTTAGAGAGATTGTACCCTCAACTCAAGTAAAAGCATTATAAAGCAGTTCGAAGAACAAAAACAACGGAAGTGAAAAAACCAAGACAAAATACTAAACAACGCATGACAAAGCATACTAAAAGGGAACAATCAATACAACAAAATAATACAATAATCCAAGTGCAAGAAACATAAAATGGTACAGAAATGAAATAACAAGAACACATTGAGTAATGCTACGACTATTAGTATGAAAGAAAAAGCGAGACAACTCTCAACTACGTAACTAACCCTCTACCCTAATCATCATACTACATAAATATATCATCTCTAATAACCAAATGGTGCACAAATAGAATCTAAATGCTAATATGCCAAGCTAAGTGATGCTTGAGAGAGAAGTACCCAAACAGAAACAATAGCATCCAAGATCCAACCCAGCTGACCAGTCATAGTAAGATAAGTAAGCCCAATTGCTAGCACAAGATTACTCAACACTCTCACAGTCTCACTATTATCCCTCCCACCACCCCCACCACCA
>NW_006239238.1:669332-705435 GCF_000226075.1 Solanum tuberosum
CACCACCCCCACCACCACCACCACCACCACCATCACCAATCCCATCCAATCCAAACCCTTGTCTAAATTTCACAAAAACCATTCGTTTCTCACAACCCCATCTCTCCTCCTTCATCAAAATCCCATTTTTATCTGTCAAGAATGAGTTTTTCTCCTTAAAAGCTCCTAATTTGTACCAACTACTACAAATTGACACTTTTCTTGCACTTAAATTAGTGAAACAAAAACTGGGTCGATGTAATTTCAGCCCAAGAAAGTTTGTTTTTTTGTACAAAGCATCATGTGGTGTCTTTAAGGGTGATAAATTGATGGGAATTTGAGCAAGTGCTGTCATGGTAAAGTTCAATACTTTTTACTGAAAAAAGGTAGTTTATGTGAATGGGTTCATGTGTTTATTAGAATTTCAAAAACAAAAGGGATAAGAAAGACTCCATTTTTTTTTTGCTAGCTCTTGTATAGTTAGCAATTTGCAGAGCTCTTCTTCTCAACAAGATTTTTCCAATCATACGTGGCGTAGAACACCTAGCTGGTAGGATGTGGGACCAGATTTTTTAAATAAAATAAAAATACATGTCTAATAACATAACATATGAATATTTAAATGGTGTAATTTTTAATATAATTATTATAATCGTGAATATTGATATGTAATAGGGTCAAAAGTATACATTTTAAATTATTAAAGGATAAATATATTTAATTAAATAAAATAAATATTTATCAGTTATTGAGGAATAAAAATTATTACAATATATAATAAAAGAAAATGGAAAATAGTGTGGGCGAGAGAATAAAGAAAAATACTTTTTATGTGTGTATAATGTTTTCTTTTTTATTTTTCATCCGGTGTCTGATACTTGTAGTGTAGCTCAACTAAATCAAGCCTCGAACTAGAAATCTTTGGTTAACGGAGTAGCAATCTCATCCTCTACATGATATCCTTTGATGGTTATGTGTGTTAGTATGTACTATCCATATTTTAGGATTCTTGGAACAAGTAGTGTTATCTTTTTATTATACATCAATTAGTAAGTTCTCTTTATAATTTTTATATCACTTTATTTTTATTTTAAATAGTACTCTCTCGCTTCCAACTTGTTTGTTTAATTTTGACTTACTACAAAATTTAAGAAAATAAATCAGAACTTGATAATTTATCACAAAACTCAAAAGCTTGTTGTAGACAAATCTTTGAAAAGAGATAAAAGAAGAATTAACCTAAATAGCCGAGTAGTCAAAAATAATACTGTAATTATATTGAAGACAAAAAAAAAAGAACCAACTGCTCATATGCTTCTCTATTTTATTTCAAATGAAGTATTCATTGCCTCAGAATGAAAGGATTCAGTGCTAATGTTAACACTCACAAAATGTTCTAGTTGATCTGTAATAGGAATCTGGTATACTTCAAACAAGTAAATCCAATATAACACACAAACAGTAGGGAGAAGTTGACTGATGTCTGAAGATAATTTTTCACAACAATACATGTTGCATAATCACTCATTCTTTTTATCTCCTGAAGTAGCATCTCCTGACGTAGTTGTAACAGCTTCTGCGCGATATGGCGCTGCACTGTATGCATGACGCATAAGGATAGCAAAGAAAACCATCTCCACGATCACTAGTTCATTCTGCATACCTTCCTGAAGGCGCTCCACCTCAAGCCAGAAATAGTGAGATTTTATTATGCCTAGTGATACCAGAGTACTAAGCAGAATACCCTGCAACGTGGTACAAGTTTCTTTTTTAGCATAACAAAACTATACTGTAAAAGCAGATATTAATATTTGATTTTCATACCATTAGGAGATTTGGAAATATAGTACATTCTGATGAGTTGCGAGTCTATTGGAAACAACCTCTCTATCTTTACAAGATATAGGGGTAAGGCTGCGTACACATCACCCTTCCCAGACCCCACTGTGGGATTACACTTAGTTTCGTTGTTGTTGTAGAACATTCTAGCAGACTTCATAAAGAAATTTAGCGCTAATGGTTTGATTTTTATACCATTAGGAAACAACCTTCTCTCTACCTTTGCAAGGTTGGAAGTAAGGCTGCTTACG
Organism: Solanum tuberosum; assembly: GCF_000226075.1. Taxonomy (NCBI): domain Eukaryota; kingdom Viridiplantae; phylum Streptophyta; class Magnoliopsida; order Solanales; family Solanaceae; genus Solanum; species Solanum tuberosum. The sequence continues at coordinate 671,402 of NW_006239238.1, forward strand.
CACCACCCTCCCTAGACCTCACTTGTGGAATTACACTGGGTTTGTTGTTGTTGTAGAACATTCTAATCAATAATTCAGGTCTCATAAAGCAAATAGCAGCAAAATTTGAAATCCAATATGTAAATTACAAGAAAGCAAAATATAAGACTGTAATGAAAGATGAGAGACGAACCTGCCAGAAAACGAAAAAGACAATTCCTTTGACACACAGGAACTTGGCTAGAGGCTTGTGAGGCGCCAACTCCTTCGCAAACACGTGGTAGAAAACCACAAGAGAGTACAACGCCAGTGAAACGGATATGTTCAAAATGATGGTAAAGGTCCAGCTAACCCAACTAGGGTACACTCCAAGCATTTGTAAAACAACCATCAAGATGGAGCATACAGGGCGAATCACAACAAACTGCCATGTCCAGTTCTTGAGAAGCTTCAATGTATGATGGTTCAAATGAGCAGTGTGAGGCTGCAGTGACACAACAGTTAGCTTGTGACCAAGTACCATGATAACACTAAAACTGTATATGTAAGCTTCTAGGAGGCATCATGCTTTTTGGTCCCAAAGAAAAAAGAAAGAGAGCACTGAAATGGTGTACTTATATGCCTAACATCTGAGTTTATAAACTTACTACACAGTAAAATAATTTGTCCATGTAAACTTAGTAAGCAACTCAATGAAGGAGCATACCTATCCATCGGTGCAAAAGAATTGAAATAGTGCACTCTGTGCTTAACAGTATATATACTCTATAAGGCATGCTGAACGGAATGTAATTTAGTTTCCATCCTTGTTGGCATCATCACATTTTTTTCTCATAAACATGCAATGTTGATAATATATACGAGTGATATGTACACATAATTTTAGATTACACATTGTACCTGGAAGAGTGTCATTGGGAATGAGTGGTGAATCTGTCTTCCCTTAATTTCATCAGGGACTATGTTTTTGCTTATGGATATATTCAAGTAAGTGTACATCAACCCCAGAAACTTAGCCATCACCTGTATCACATAGAACACAAGTGAGCAAAGAATCTCTGACAAGAACACAGCTCAACAAGTGACGCTTGATGCAGGCAGAAAGTGTTAACTTGGCTATACTTACAATTGCTTCATAACATTCTTTGACAGATTCCAAGAAAGTGAAAAAGGGTTTGCTTCCCATGAAATCGACCAACCCAATGAAGGAGACAATAGCATACAAGGGTGCCATGAGGACGATAATAATTATTGCCTTTTGCTCTTTAGGCTTCTTCCATGACGTAAAATGTTCTGTCACTAGCTGTATGCTGAAATGCAAAGTCAGCATAAGACATATACTGGATACTATCAGTGTGACTTGCCCACGATCCAGATCCAATTCCATATTTGTTGTTAGCCAACAAGAATACCAAAATCAAACCTGCACAGTGGTGTTAAGACTTATCAGGACTGAATTTTCAAGAGAAATGTAGGGAAATAAAATAGACAAGAATTTCATTGATATACAGAAGTACAACTTTCATTGTTACCCAAAATTCATTTGTGTACAATATATCTACTGATTTATGTAGATTACCACCATTATTTAATTCAATCCACCAAATTTCATTTCTATTCCTCGACCTTCACTCCTCATGTCAACCATCAGGATATATCACCACTTCCACTTGCAACAATTAAGAAACCCAAATGACAAATCTGTAACACTGACTTCTCATACCAGTCAGTTTTTTAACCCAATTATACCATCTTTCATAATCTGAAAAGTTATAATTCCGAACACAACCCAGCTTTGTCTTCGGTCTTCAACTTAATGTTCTAACTAGAAAGGCAGATTGACTCATTCATGACCTAAACTAACCCTTCAAAGGCACTCAATGTTCTCAATCCATCCCATTTTGGGTCAATAATTGGATATAGCTCCGTTAACCAATCAATCTAAACTAAGCCATCTGGTGAACCATGACTTAATAGTGCTCGCAGTTCTTAATTGGTACCCAATCAATGATAAATTACCATAAAAAAATCTTCTTATTTACATGCTAACAGTAATAGAACAAATCTGTTAGTTAGTTCAAGATAGAGTTAAGGTAAGTGGAAAGGTTAAAAGAAAAGAGTACTTATCGACATCAACACTTAGTCCTAACTACAACGAGAAATATGAGGAATCCAAAGTATCATAGTATCACTAGTACAACAACAAAACAACATGCCCCGTGTAGTCCCATAAGTGGGGTCGGGGTAGGATGCACGCATCCTACCTACCAGTGTAATCCCACAAGTATGGATGATATTTTAGCTAACCGTGTGTGGTTCAGTGTGCAACTTTTGGGTCTTTTGCCCAAGAACAAGATGAAATTACAAACTAAGCTAAATCACTCTGCCTCACCTCTAGATTCCTCAACAGTTGACCTTGTATTTTTATGACCTTAAAATCATTAAAAAGACAAACCCTTTACAAATTACAAGGTCAATTTGGACTCAAACAAGCTAAATGGAAACTAGCTAGGCTATAACACAGTCATGGATATTTCAAGATTCACCCAAGAAAAAAACATCAAGGATCCAGCTGCTGCACTAATGAACAGAAACAACATTTTAAAGAAAGGTAAAAATTTGATCTTTCAACAATATTGTAATCTAAACAAGTTAAATCTCTACATAAATGACTTTTTATGGATAATCCTAATAAATACATAATGTTTTCAACATAAAAAGCATAACTAATGAGTGAAGGAGCTAAAGAATAGAGGAAAAAAGGGTAAGAAAGAGAAAGACAAGTACTTACAGAGTTTCTAGAAATGGGCGTCAAATGCAATGAAGAAATTGTTGGGATTCTTGTGAATAATATTGTACACCAACCAAAACACTGACCCTGTAGATCGTACAAGGCTGTTAACTATTGGAGAAAATGAATACTCTTTATATTCAAAAAAAACAATTGCCACGTTGAGTTTACGATATTGATATGCTAAAAGGACAGTCGATATATCCTGACGGAGATTTAAATACTAGGTGATTTTCTCATCTGTTATATATATGTAGGCAGTGTGATACTCTAAGCTCGGGGTCTGGAGAAGAGTTTGACTATAAGGATTTATTGTATGCAATTTTACACTATATTTCTACGAGAGGCTTCGTTCACAACATGACAATATATTAGTGAAAATATAGATAGAAAATTGCACCCGACACTACAATTATAATGTGACATAGAGGGAATTCACTCGTCTCTTACGCGGCTTTGTAATGGCCTTCATTTTTGACAAAATTATTTGAAGGCCTATGTTTTCTCTATTGGGGGGCTAAATGCTAGTAACACTTTTGCTTCTAGCTTTATAGTAGATTTTAGAAAAGATAGAGAAAACTAGTCCCATGAAAATATGACTTAGTTCAAATTAGTAAAATTAGCCTATTAAATAATCAATGTGAATTTGAACGTTAATTTTTATTCTATTTATTTAACTAAAATTGAACGCATTTAGAAGATAATTATAAATTTTTAAGTGACAATTGAATGTGTATGAATTTTACGTGTGGTTTTGGAAGTTGAAGAGTTGTGGGTCCACCTAATTGACTGAATTTACGTTTCTATTAGCTAAGCCTAGAAATAGTGGGGCCAATATCTAGAAGAACGTTTAACACGTGGCACCAAACCACGTCCTCATCACGTGCCGATCCGACTTACTCGGAGGGCCCACAGTTGCCGGCCCCAGTTTCTGAAACACGTAAAGGGTCTTATGGATCTGTTTCAATCAATTTGGTCGATTTTAATTTAATACGAAAATTAAAAAATATCTTTAATCTCGTATTCTTCAAACTGTCATGTGAAAAACTGTCAAAAATAAACATTTCATTTATAAATGGATTGAAAAAAAAATATGATAAACAAATTGAAACAAAAAACTAAAAATTGATTGTTATAAAATAACTTTCCTGTATTGATGATAAACTATACTGAAGAATTCTTCCACGCATTTAACATCAATAAAATGTATAAATTTAATGTCTGGTGTATTAGTACATGCCTAGTAATGTTATTGGTCAATGCCCAGTGCCCATAATGGCACGAGGATTGCACGTTCAATACAAAGACCATACCAAAAATTTAATCAACTGAATTATTAATACCACACGTATGGAGAGAATTAATTTTTTAGAGCACTTATAAAACAAAAGATTGCAGGAAGAGGTTCATCCAAACGCCGTTATTAAAAATCACATTGTATACATATAGAAATCAATTCATATGGTGTATGTAATAGATGATGAGCCCTCTTAATGAAAATTCTGCCTTCAGCAGTGATTTCACATTCCAGAATTACGTTGGAGATGATTCTAAAATTGACCTGCCGGTCTTGATAATACCGAGTAAACAAAACCAAATCATAGGACTATGCTTTGGACAAAGTAGTGTATCCCTAGGCATTATTAGTTCGACAATATTAGGACTGTGATATATACAAAATAAAAGGCTTTCATAATAAATTCATACAAGAAAAGACATCGCTAAGAATATAGTTCATCTCCTAGCAGAGACAAAACAAAACACTAGGAAACCATTTGCCTAGTTTGATGAACAATGTAACTTAGTACAATAGTACTTGTGCTGATGAAAGATGATACAAGCAGAAAATTAGCAGTCACGCAGATGCACAGCAGGTGGTGCATAAATTACAACATAAATAACAAAACGTGAACAAGTTAGACAATATAATTGAGCATTATTTCTGTATAGAAGTCTTGAGTTCGTCCTATTAAGTTTGTGACAATATTTTGAGCATATTGATGAGATAGAAAATTTTACATCAATGTGCAATTGATCAGACTATGATGCCTGGACTAAACTTGACAGCATCAAATGAGGATCTGTTTTCAAACGTCCATTTGCTTGGTTCATGCTACTAACCTAATCGTAGGAAATTGGATCAGAAGAAATCATTAAAAACAGGGAGTATGAAATATTTCAAGTACAAGCCACGTGAAAGCACAATGAGCTGAGCATGATGAACAGATTAATCAAATAGAATAAGCATGATAAACAATGAATACATAATCATTTCAAGTAGTTGAGCACCTAGGAAAATGAAGCATGTTTTAACACGAAGAATTTGACTGACTGGCATGTCTTTTAACACTCAGGCATCTTCAGAGTATTCTGATCATATTCTCTGATGCACATTGGAAAAGGGGATGGATCTATAACCTCTCATATTCCTCTTGTTGAAAAAACATGGACATGCCTTTGAGTTATATGCAAATTTTTCCATTCCTTTTCCGAGAAACAATATCTATTGATAGAAGTACTAATACTGAGACTAACAAATCCTTACCTCTGGATTACTTGTTCTGTATTAATGTCCAAGCTACCCTCTTCACCTCCTTTGCATTCTTGTATATGATAATATAGTGCGGACCATCCGATATCATTCTCATGGCCTGATGAATGAAACAGAAATAAGTGATGACAAATCTTTTAATCAAATAATGTTTTAGAAAGAAAAGTCAAATCCACTGAAGCCATGTCAAAATCTTTGTCAAGGGATACCAAAGCTCATAGTAATCTTTGCAGACTTAACATATTCACAGTTCTTTGAAAGACCAAGGCTTTTGTAGAGCAAATCAGAGGAAAATTGCTATCTTACCTGTAAAAGGTAGAAAGACTACTATACAAAATTTGTGCAGTTGATGAAGAATCTCTCTTTTGGCCACAATTTACGTTGATGAGACTCTGAGGAACTTGGTGGAAAAAATTGATTTGTGAAGGATATTCACCAATGTATGATCTTTTCCAGTTTCATAGAGATTTCAAAACCTCCCCCAGAACTAGTCCCCACTGCGTCCAATGAGTGCCACCCTGCAATTGGAAATTCAAGTGAGAAAATGAAATCTCCCCCAAATTCGTTGAAAAAACGAATAAACATATACCTCTTTCCCACATGATCAATTACATAAACAAACATATAAACAATTACTCCTATAGAAAACTAACTAATGGCGGAAGAAATGGCAGAGTATTACCTGACAGAAAACAGAGAAAGGCTCTCTTAGTGGTCCATCACATGAGAGCTCGCTAGTACTTCCATCAATGAAGGTTCCATCAGCAAAAATGACCTAATCCATGAATAACATTCCAAAAATAGGTGGAAGGTAAGTCGCTCAAGATAATAAACTCTAGTAAAAAAGTAATTAAGTTGTGCTTCATATATCAATTATACTACAAGAATCCAAATGTTGAGCATACAAAGGAAAAGAAAAAGGACAAGCCGGTAATAAGGTAAAAAGACCAAGATAAAATTGCAGACATCAACCTAGACTCAAAATTAAACCAACTATCCAAGCTCGAAAAGTTAGGACAGAGATAAGCTTGCTTCTGATTCAACGCCACAACTCCCTGATCTTCTATGATTCCAACGAACCCAAGCAGATAAAAGAAGACATTAAAGAAATGTTTCCTACTATAAAAATTAAAAAGAACATATTTGCTCATATTAGATTCCCATCGCAACTAATTCTACATGAGCTTTAAGGCATGATAGTTATATAGAGTTTCCTATGTCATAGCTTTAACAATTTACAATCTTCAATAATGTTATTTCCAGTACATTGTTAACACAATACTAACAAGAAAAAAGAAAAAGTTCCCTTCAAGTACAGCGAAACTCTTATTCCCAACGAACTGGTCATACCTCGGATGCATAGCCAGCAGTTGCACCTGCAACAGGCCTGATAAAAGAGCTAACAGGAGAACTTCTCTGAACAGCCTCGCAAAAGGAAAGTAGACGCTCACGGTTTCCAAGTTGTACAGCCTGACAAGAATAACAAAACTTAAGTGTCCAGTTGCACGTTTAAGTGTGAAATCCAGCAATGACTGCTTTAAAATACGGGCACACGTCTGAAAGCACCATTATGTACTTGATATAGTGATATAATTCATAGAAGAAACACAAAGATTGTTACAATGCTCATTGAATGAGGAAGTGTGATTGAATGGTGGATGGTACACTTTAGAACCTTTTTTGCAAACAGATGGGCATTCTTCGACAGTTAGCAAACAAGGACTTGTATATGCCTTGACTAATGCAAGATGTGACAAACAAACCTGCACTGTATCATGACGCTTGATCCGGCAAAGTGGCTGCACTTTATATCCTTTAGCTGCCATGACTTCAGCTATCAGGAAGCTTCCCTTGCAACAGGAGTTAGGAAAGATGCATATAACCAGGTGAGGCAGAAGTAACAAAAGATTATTACCACATCAAAACTTTAGCAGAAAAGAGATACCTTTATTGCTTCACCAACCATTTGAGGTGAGAGGAATAAACCCTGAAATAAAGTTCTCATTATATCACCAGGGGTAGAACCGCAATCAACTCCAAGTCCTGGGGCAGAGAGACGGGAAGCTGCTGCTTCTACCCATCTTTTCCTTCCCGCAACATATCCACCACATGGTGCAATCGTTCCACCCGGATTTTTTATTAAACTTCCCGCAATTAGGTCAGCACCCTGCTCATCCAAAAATCAACTTATGATATTTCCACATGCAGAACTTTAATGACAAGAATAACTTTACATACCACCATAGGAGGTTCGATGTCGTCAACAAATTCACCATAGCAGTTATCTACCATGACCATGCAGCCTGGGTTCTGCGTCTGCGTCAAAGAAGAGAGTTAGAAGGCAGAACTATCTTTTCTAATAGCCAATGTTAAGACATCCAAACACCGATAAGTGAAAACAAGAAAAATTATCTATCCCAGTGTTACAAACACAAACCATCAAGGATCAGGATGACATCAGTTATATAGACATGGCATCTTATGCCTTATAAAGAGTATACTTCAAATAACTTGTAATTCTTTGGCACCCTTTCAGTAGCCAAATATTTGAGAGTTTGTTATTGGAAATAACTATTATAATCAAGGACGTGGTTTCAAAAGGTTTACCTTGATTATATTGATTGCCCGACCTATCTCAGTTACACTCAAACTGCGACGCCAGGAATAACCACATGATCTCTGTATGAGTGCACACTTAGTGTGAGGTCTTATAGAGGTTTTAAGTGCATCCCAATCAAGCCCGCCATCCTCTGCAAGCTGCGATGTGCCCAGATAATGTTGGTTATTCTCAAATTCTGAAAAATAATTCATATGGACCCTTATATCTAACATGCAGATGCAACTTACTGGGACTTCCCGGTATTCTACTCCAAAGTCTTTCAAGGAACCCAATCCACCAGAGTCCCTTTTTCCAATTACTTCCTCCAGCGTATCATAAGGTGCACCAGCTATCGCTAACAGCTGAGACAAGTTGACTCAAGTCATTTTCAGTAAAAATAATAATTTTTAGAAAATGACGAATAATTGAAACATAAATGGGTACTCTGGACTATAATAATTCATGAAACAGCGTATTGTGATAATAACAAGTATAGAATAACTATACCTCATCCCCTGGTCTTAAGAAAGCAAATAAGGCACAAGTGATTGCATGAGTACCTGAGAAGAACTGAAGGTGAAGTGGGAAAGTATATTAAGAAAATATATCCTCTTTCATGGAAATATGAAGCTACCCAAAAAAGAAAAAATTGCAAACCTGTGATCGAACAATTGCAGACTCAGCCCCAACAATTTCTGCAAAAGCCTGGTCCAAGGCTTCACGCCCACCAGCTTCTTCATGACCATAGCCAGTGCTACCACCAAAGTGCTGATGCAGGTATATTTTACACTTTTTAGTGCTAACAAAATAGAGTGCCTACTAGTTGCCACTATGACACTTGGACCTTGTCAATGTCATTCCCGTAGCCGAGACCATTCTGGTTACCCGTGTTCAGTAAAGATATTGTGTACCACTGAACACTTAGAAATAGGATCTCAAATTCTGAATAAGTTGGACAGTGTAAAAAATACAATGTAATATAATGCTGTTCCAGCACACTTAAATGGGGGTGATGTAATATTTTAACTAGGCTGGAAGAGTGTCAATGACTGTCCTTATTTGTTTGATTTGTTCATAGACCTAAGGAACAGAACAAAACAATTTGTTGACAGATTTGAATCTCATCTAGCCATGAGCCCATGACTCAACTCCCTCTGCCCCCACATCCCCTAAAAGAAAGAAATTTGTGTGCTAGACTACTAGTACATGCATTATGCTTTCTTCAGAGAACAGAAGGTATATTGTAAAATTAAGGTAACAGGTGTTTTCTATTTGTTGACACTCGGTCTCGCCACATCACAGACGACAATGATTATTGGACGCTGGTAGTTGAACAAACTTTTAATCATTAGCTTGCTTCCAGACATGGTAATAAACTATAGTAGTTCTTATCTTCTTCTGTTTTTGATAAACAGCAAATAATAAAATACTAGTCAGAGCACTCACCCAAAAAAAAAAAAACCTTTTGACTAGTTTTTCAGTGATAAGATATCATTCACGGCAGTAGAAGAAAAAAGATCATAGTCATGGTACTAACAAAACAAGTAGGCCCCTCATGACTTGATATTTTTTTTTTCAGATTGTCAAAATAATCGAATTCATGACCTTTTTATTTCCACCTGACCCTAGAGAGTATATCCTAAGGTAAAGGTTGAGTAAGGTTCTAAACCATCAGTACTCTAGGCCTAAAGCTCCAAATGATCATTTGCCAAGTTGGTATAATTCACAGGAACCGAAGAATATACAGAAGTCTTGCAGTGAAAATTGATATAATTGAAGATTCATTAGCTCCAAAAATGTAAATTCACATGTAAATGATGTCTACAAGGTACAATTTAACAAATTTTAGAGAATGAAAACTTACATGAGACCCAACCTTGACCCTTTGGAAAGCTCTCAAAACTCGTGCAGTATTGCGTGCCACTAAATTGTCAACTTCTCTGAACTCTTTTGACAAAGAATCAACAGCCTTGTTAACCTACACATTGCAGATCCAGAAAATTCAATCATGTTGCATTCATTTCTCAATAAATAGACTCATCTCAAGCACACAATATCAACACCAGAAATCCAGGATTTTAAGACAGTGAGCGGTGAGGCACTGCATCCACCACAACTTTGTGGCAGTAAAGTGAGAACAAAGTATAAACATATATTCTCTCCGTCCCAACTTATGTGGAACATTTTGCTTCCCGAGAGTCAGTCGGACTAAACTTCAAAGCTAAATTTGATTAGATTAGCTCAATATTTTAAAATTGAAATTTAGATATTCAAAAACTATAACAAATACATTTTTAATACGTTTGTTAAAATTTACATAGTTTGAATCTCAAGAAGTGAAAAGTGCTACTGTCCGATACATCTGCCACTATGGCTTTGTTCACAAGTGGTGGAGCTAGAATTTTTATTTAGGTATAGAAAGAGGTAAACATATGAAGAAACAAAGGGGATTCGACATCTACTATATATATATATATATATATTAAGGGAAAAAATAAAAAGTTGGACCCTATATATAGTGCAATTTTTTGACGAAGTGGTACCCTGCCTCCGCCCCTGCTGTCCACTCCGAAATTTTGTCATAGTTCCCTAGTAGTCTAAGTTATTTAATGTATAAATTGTTGGTAGATATACTTAAATACATAAAGATCAGGCATAATACATCAACAAACACTTAAACTTAACCTCAGCTTATAAGTAAGCACTCCAACTTTGAGAGTGCTTATCCAGACACCTCAACTTGGTCTCAACTAGTAACTACACACTCCAACTCATCCTCAAGGTGTATTGTAGACACTCCACACACAAAAATTTTGGAGTTGCCTAGATGATCATTTTATAAGTTGGATTTTTCAACTGATAAGTTGATGTGTCTACATGCGCACTCTCAAATTTGGAATGCTTATTGCCAGTTGAGGCCAAGTTTGAGCGTCTATTTATGTATTATGCTAGAAATTAAGCATGAAGCAATACTACATACCAGTAGTTACTATGGTGTAAAAAAAAGTAAGAAAACGAGATTCCTACACAGAAATTGAAGTACGTGTTTCATTTATTCACCAAATTCAAAATTGTGTAACGTTAAATTCAATTATTTTTGTTCTTCTGAGAAATCAACAGAGAATTTCGGTATTCAGTTCTACCTCGGGAACAAACGGGGAATCGGAATGATGCAGCTGAGGAACTGAAACTCGAGAGCTCGAACACACTGGAACTTTAGCAGAAGTTACTCTCAGAGAAAGCGTAGGATAAGCAGAGGTGGCGCAGCATAAGACCGCCATTTTCGCAGAGCTTGGAGGGAAAATGGATATGGAAACTGGAGAGTGATAGAAAGGAAACTAATCCATATAGGCTATAAGGCTTGTTGGGCTTTTATCCAAATTGGGCTTGGGTTATTGGGCTTGGCTTATTGAGCTTATCCACATAGGATTAGGTAGAAATGACACAATATAACCACTTAACATTAGAATTACATTATTAAAAATAAAATATTTTTTCATTAAAAAATAATTAACTTAAGCATTTTTTAATAGATGACACTTAAAAATAGTAAATGAGCCTTTTGATATTATTTGAGTCGTTTGGTAGAGTATATTAGAAAAATAATTATATATTAACTTTGTGTATTGTTAATAGGAGTTAGTTAACTAATTGGTCACCCAAGTATTGAAAATTGCCTTCAAATATCACTTTTATTTTATTTAGGACCAAAATATCACTGAACTATCACTATTTTCTTCAAAATATACTTAACACTTCAAAAGCCTCCTTCTCTCCTAGCTTTAGATTTAATTATATGAATTATCATTGATCATTAAGAAAGTAAAGAATTTTTTTTGAATCTTGTAGTCTTAAACTAAAGATATGTAAAATATACTAAAATGTCACCTAATCATGTGGTTTTAAATGTTCAATATGGAAAGTTAAAATTAAAGTGTAAGCCAAAAAAAAAAACTTTCTTTTTTTCTCTTTTTAAAACAGACTAAAAAATTGAAATGGGACAGTAAAAAATAATTTTCCAAAAGAAAACCTATAATAATTCTATCTATTGCTTTAAAATGCGGCACGTCAAATTTCGGGACCTAAGATAGATACCTCATTTTCTAACCCTAGAGTCGACCCTGTAAATAGGTCATGGAGGCGCCGAAATCCATCTATGTTCTCATTGACAAAAGTTGATACTCAATTTCTTCATAGAGATCTAACATGTCCGTGTTATCAGTAGGTGTTGTACGTGGAGTCGCCAAAGTCCATCTGTGTTCTTATTGACAAAAGTTGAATCTCAATTTCCTTACAGAGACCTGATATTTTCGTGTTATCAGAACGTGTCGTACGTGAAGGCGCAAAATTCATCTGTGTTCTCATTGACAAAAGTTGAATTTCAGTTTACTCATAGAGACCTGACATTTCCGTGTTATAGAAGGTAAGACCGCTTTTTTTACTATCTAGATCTATTTTAGTAATCAACTTGATTTATTTTAGGTGTTGATACAAAAGGGGCTATTTAAACAATATACAAATATTTGTTATTCTAGTATCACTAATTATTTTTTTCTTTTATTGTTTATGCACATAAATAACGTATCTTGTTCAATAAATTGTTATACATTCATATAGCTATATGTAATTGTCTTTGTTCAATGTTAGAGGCATACATATTAATTAATAGATCTAACAATTTATGTCACATCCCTAAAAAGGCTTCTTTTTTTTCTTTTGATTTTTTAGACCATTTGTGTCCAAATTCTAGAATGACATGTTTATACTAATTTTTTCTTGTTTTTATATTGTTCTAGACATGTTTACCAACAAGGAGTTAGATAATTTCATGGGTGTCTTGAGCAAAGAATTAAATTGTGTGGAGATTGAACGTGGTGTCACTAATCCCAAATATGGTGATTCAAAAGGAATACCAAGAATTTTTCAAGGTGGAAAATTTGAAATTGTTTGTCATTGCCATGATGGATGCAAAAAAGGTCATCTTTATTTTTCATTATTAATTTTCAATAATTTGTTCTAAAGTAATTCTTTCTTCAAAGTATTCAATCCTATATAATCTTGTTGTATAATTTTCTGAAATATTTTACAAAGTCAAATAATTTTACAAGAACATGTTCGGAATTATGAAAAGAGAAGGAAGAATTGTTTGTTGTTGTAGAATCTAATTAGATGTTTGTATGTTTTTAAAAATCCTTAAGAGTAGTTTGATTGGGAACAAATGATTTTGTTATTTTAATGACGAGATTATAACATAAAGTAAAATTAATAATGAAATTATTTAGTAGACATTCTTTTAGTAATTTGAATTTTACACTAGATAGATTGAGATAAATTTTTAGTTTCAATATTAACCATATATTTTCTAAAGAATATTAAAGAACAACCTTGGAGAAGGACATCTTGATCACTAAATAGTTATGTTATTATTTAATCATCATATTATATCCAGTCATATAACTTATTACTAAATTGTCCCCTCAAAAACTTGTTTCTACCATCTAATGCTAATCATCTGGAAGTGAAGCTACAGTTCTAGCTATGAATTCGATATTATTCAATAATTTTGATAAAAATATTATATTTACGTTATGAAATCCACTTGATTATATATATATATATATATATATATATATATAAACAATTTACTCAAACACTTAGTAATCTACAATTTAAAAGTTTATAAACTCAAAAAAAAGTTGAATTTATCTTTGTTATACCACGTTTTTTTTTATTGATAAATAAGCAGTTACTTGTTTGGCATGCAGTGAAGCTATCACCGATTGAATTTGTTAAACATGTTGGGAGAAAGATGGCAATGCAAAATTGGAAGAGTCAAATTTGGGTGAATAATAAGGAAGGGCGCTAACAAAATTTGTGGAGGACATGTTTTTTGAAATATCACATTGATACATTTCATAGGCCAATTCGTGGAGGAATTATACATCGTGATGTGTTCATTTGTTGCACTAAATGTAACAAACAACGTCGATATTTTAGACAAACTAAAGAAGAATGCAAATATTATCATGATGCTATTGCTATGACGGATTGGAAATGCTCTGATATGCCTCAAAAAAGGTATTATTTTTTTATCTATAATTTTTTCCAGTATCAGTATAGTTTAACCTATTATAACAGGTGACGTGTCTTATTTATTTATGTTATATGAAACAAGTTTATAGTCTATTTGACCAAGGATTCAGAACCAGATAATCTTTAAAAAGTAATTTTTGAGAAGTAGTAACAATTTGATTTGATTTGATTTGATTTAATAATATGAGTAACATTTTGTGTTTGGACAAGCTTTCGGAAAGTGTTTCTTGCGTAACTGTTCCCTTTAGCTTTTGAAAAAAAATTATGCTAGTATTCGCTTTTTTTTCTTTTTTATAAAAAAAAATGGCCAAACACATCAATTCTTAAAATTGAAAAAAAAAACACTTTTTGAAATTAAAAAATTGGCTTCCCAATAAAATTATTAAAATGTTTGGCCACTTTTTTATTTCAAAGAATAAATAGCTTAGTAAAAGAGTAACAATCAATTCATAAAATAACACATGTATTTTATGATCAAGTATCATGCATTTATAAATTATAATATATGCATGTATAACTTGTAATAGATGTGAATTAGTATGTCTTTCAACTCTACTACAATTTTTCCTCATTTGTACAATTATTACTATCATTTCCTTGAATAATTTGTAGAATAAAATTTGCATATTGAAGATTATATTTTTATTGTTTATCATAAGTTTGATTTACTAATGATAATTTTTTTTTATGGTTAAGTTGTAATGAAGCTGAAGAGCGTGAAAGTCGAAAATTGTGCAGGGGTTGTCCAAAATCTGCTAAGTGCAATGGCTGTGTTAGGTGTGTGCGCTTCAGTTGCAGTATGTGTACATTTGAAGATGGCAAATGCCGTGCATGTGTCAACTTTTTCAACAATATTTGATGAAGTACCTCTTCGTCGACGTGTCTGCTTCTAATCGAGGGTATTTATGAAATTTCTATATTTTCTTCATTTTAATTTGTTCATGTTTTTTTTTTAGTGTTTTATATATTTATATATATTTGACAATTACTTTTACTACTATATAGAAGCCTCTAGGAGTACCTACCTAAGCAGGCACCTCTTCGTTAACGTGTCTGCTTTTGACCGAGGGTATTTATGAAATTTCTGTACTTTCTTCGTTTTAAATTTATTTATCTTGTTTACTACTATATAGAAGACTCTAGAAGTAGACACCTCTTCGTTGATGTGCTTGTTTCTAGTCAAGGATATTTATGAAATTTTTATACTTTCTCCGTTTTAATTTGTTTCTCTTGTTTGTTTTAGTCTATTATATATTTAAAATTACTTTACTACTATATAGAAGACTCTAGGAGCACGACATTTTAGTCTTTTATATATTTGAAATTACTACTATATAGAAGACTCTAGGAGCAAGGCACCTCTTTGTCAATATTTTTGCTTCTAGTCGAGGGTGTTTATAGAACTTCTATACTTTTTTTATAGTCAAGGGTGTTTATGGAATTCCTACAAGATTAAGGGTGTGTTTAAGTTTAGTCAGTCAAGTACATGGGTGTTTTTAACGTTGTCAATAGTTCGGAGATAAAATTAATAATTCACGTCAAATTTAAGGGTGTTTTCAATACTTTTCTGTTTATATATTTGAAAATTACGTACGGAAGTTTATAATTAAAGAAGAAATAAATAAATTGACACACAGCTGATATGCATTCAATTGGTTTCTTTCATTTTCAGCACTTTGCTTGTACAAGTTTAATCACATCCTAATTTCTCTCCTTTCTTTAAAAAAATTATACAACTTTGACTACAAAAGGGAGCAAAAATCTATTTAGCCTACAAGAAAGTTTGCACTATCCAGAAGTACAAAAGACAAGCATACAGAAAAATATCCACAACATAACCAACAGTACAAAGTAGGAAGGCTTGAAACTCCCAAACCAGATGCAAATTGCACGTTCCTCGATCCTTTTTCACACTCTGCTGCCAGTTGCACAATATATACCTGCGAGCAACATGAATACAGTATATTGAAGAAGCTTAATATACTCAAGGTAACTGACTATTACTGTTGCCTGCCTTCTGCTTGGTAGTACAGCTTCGACTCCTTCTTCTACCTTTCCGCGAATTAACAATTTTAGCAGCCAAAGAATGGCCTTGAACTCCTAGTCCATTCGCTCCCACTAGCTTTAACCCAAGACCTTTAAGCAACTCTGACAATTTGCAATTATTTCCCTCCTTCACCAACTGCAGCTCATGTGCTTGCTCACGAGACACAACTGTATAAAGCTGCAGTGATGGATTTAATAAATGTTGAGGCATATTATCTGCCTCTTCTGTATTAAATTCATCGTTGGATCTTCCAAAAGTAACTCTCATGAGTCCTAAAGATTTAGAATCACAAGTGAGGGGATCAAATACAAATAAGAACTTCCCGAATGCTAGATCTGGCTTTATGAACAACTCTTCCAAGACATCATTGCTTGGTCCAACATTCTTTGATACAGTTCTCCTTGGATTATTTTGCCTCGCTTTCATGGTTTGGGAAATGTGAGAAGCTTCTCTTAAGCCACTCAAATAGGCTCCATGCATGGTGGCTGGATGTTGTCGAATCGTAGCTTCTCCAGCAAAAAACAACCGACCTCCAAGATTTTCTGCAAGTATGTCATAATCACTGCCAGATGACTGAACACGAATATGTGAATATGAGCCAAACGAAAAGGGGTCACTTCCCCATTTTGTGCATATGGATTGTATAGGATCAGGCACGCTTATTCCCTTTGGCTCATATATGCCTGTCGAAGTAGCCAGATGAAAATCAAAACCAGATTTCAGGTTCTTCCTCAAAGAACAAAACCAGGGAAAAGAAAATTAAAAATCTATCTAGTCTTATACAAATATGGATGATACGTCCCCAAGGAGACCTCCTAGTGGTTAAATCATGACAATAAGGTTGGAATCCCTACTACAACATATCGTGTGAACCCATTTTCTCCAGCCTCCATGAGCAGGATCACATGGGAAGCCTGTTGTTTGTTACCTGGACAGGCTGATTGGTGGATTAGTCGAGGTGCGTGTAAGTTGACCCAGACACCACCCATAGAAAAAATATAAAGATACAAAAATAAAGATGGATGATACCTTTAAGAATGTTAATCACTCGATTAATTAAAGTGGATGGCTCTGTGCTTTCGAAAAGTTGAGCAGCGTCACCAGCAACAAGTGCAATAAGTACTGGACCCCCAGAAACAGTATGGTAACTGTAAAATAAGAAGTACTCTCCTCGTCTGTGGCTATGATGGTTGAGGCAACCGAAGGTATCCAAGTCTTCGCCCCAAAAAATATGAGGGAATACCATGGCAACCTTATTCAGCAACCCAAATCCTAGCCTATCAATAGCTTCAAGCTTCTTCTCAGGTAACTCTGGTTCAAATCTAATTGATCTTCTTTTTAGTACCCCAAGAGGAACAGTACATAGGACCATGTCAGCCTGAAAAAGTTGGTCCCCAGCAACGACCTCAACTCCTTCATTTCCATACTTTATTGTCTGAACAGTCTTTCCATAGAATATAGGAACTCCTTTGCACAGTGCTCTGATCATACCCCGATTTCCACCAGCAAGAAAACAATGATCACCACCCATTTCATAAGGATCGTCCTGATCCCAATAGGCAGCAGAGAGTTCCGAGAGGCATCCAGCATTTGCATATTCCAAGTTTGCAAAATGCCAATGCAGAAGTTGCTTCTCCTCTTTAGTTTTAGCCACACAATATAATCGTCTAAGTGTCTCCAAAACGGAGCCTAACGAGACATCAGTAGCCAATCCACTTACGATTTTTCTTAGCTCAGTAACTTTGTCTAGTAGCTTATTGAAAATGAGTTCAATTGAGGAATCAACTACTGCGTCAACAGGAGCACCATCAGGCTTGTATAAAGGACACTTATCTCTAACCTTGTGAAGCGGAATGGAAAGTTGTCTAGCCAAAACACCCAAAGGATTCGCATGGATACCAGTTATAACACTGCCACCAAGATCCACAGCAGCAAACTTTCCCTTCCATCCCATTTTCTCAGTATAAACTCTCCCTCCAGGTCGGTGCCTACCTTCAAGGATACTTACCTTGAATCCAAACGACATCAGTTGCCTTGCTGCAGCCAAACCAGCAAGTCCAGCACCAACAATAATTACAGACCCTTCACTAGGTTCCTCAGGAAGATTAGATACAAATGACGGTGAAACCCCGAAATTTATATACCCGTTACTCAAAAGAAAATCATATGCTATGGCTACCAAATGTTCATATTCAACACTTACAGTTTCCCTTATCCTTCCTTTGTTCAGCCAAATATGCACATTCTCCCTCCATTTTGCAAGAATATGGTTTCTCACAACGATGTAATCGTTTTGCTCTTTCCCATCCAGTTCACTTACAACTCCAGCCTTTATTTCTTCTTCAAGAAGGTCATCAATTGGGAAGCCCAAAGAAAGAGCAATCAAGGCCTCTTTTTCAGTTTCTTTCTCCAAATCTTTCTTCGTTCTAATCTTCTTCCTCACCGGACCACCCAACTGCTCATCTATGAAATTATCCATCAAATTCTCATCATAATTCCTAGAAGCTATCCTCTTTCTCACAGGTCTCTTTGAGATTGAACCCCCTGAATTTGGGATTTCCATTTTTCTTTTCATATTCCCAACAAATTGGTATTTCTACAACGATGTTACACTGAACTCACGCTAATTATAGCCTGAATTCACTTCAAAATTCCAAGTCTCGGTAACCTGATACCAATTCAACCTACATAAAGTAAAACAAAATTATTTTCCAGAAAAATTGAAACTTACACTAAATTGGTTATTAAAATTGATCATAGAAAGCTAGTACAAAATGTAAAAATCAGATTGGAATTTTCGATTTCTATACTGAAAAGGCGTCACAAAGTACTATCTCAATTTCAAATTCGAATTATATCATGGGAATTAGGGATTCATGAGAAACAGTGAGGGATTAAGGTTTTTGTTTCATGAGAAAGAAAACTTACAATTTCAAGCCCAGTGGAGATCCTGAAAGTGTTCGGAGAAGTAAAGAATTCACGGTGGAAAGGTTTACTCCGGCGACATTTGAAATTGGCGGGCGAAAAAGGGGAATTAGGGTCCGAATTTCAAATTGGGTTTGAGTGTTCAAAATCTGATGCAAATTTTTATTATTATCCATTTAACTGATAACCGTTCGTAAGTTTGGAAAAATTGACCGAAAACGTCCTTCTGTTAACTTTTTCTTCTATTTTAACGGAGTTTATTGTGTCATGCAATTTATTTTTAAAGCCTTCCTACTTTGTGCTGTTAGTTATGTTGTGGATATTTTTTTGTATGCTTGTCTTTTGTAGGGCCAAAGGACAAGTATACCCCGAAACTATCGTAAATGATATGTAGATACCCTTCATCATACTTTTAAGAATATTGGTGCTTCTACCGTTCAAAAATTAGATCATATATATCATTTACTCTAACAAAAGACTAAATAGAAACATGTGGTGCAATCTTATTCGTCGGATCAACGGATAAGATTATGACACATGTATGTCCGTTAGTATAAAGGATATATATGCTCTAGTTTTTAGACGGCAGAGACACAAATATACCAAAAATATTACGGAGGGTATCTGCATATCATTTACGATAGTTCGAGGGTATATTTGTCCTTTTTCCCTCTCTTGTACTCCTGGATAGTGCAAACTTTCTTCTAGGCTAAATAATTTTTTGCTCCCTTTTGTAGGCAAAGTTGTATAATTTTTTTAAAGAAAGGAGAGAAATTAAGATGGGATTAAACTTGTACAAGCAAAGTGCTGAAAATGAAAGATACCAATTGAATGCATGTCAGTTGTGTGTCAATTTATTTATTTCTTCTTTAATTATAAACTCTCGTACGTAATTTTCAAATATATAAAGAGAGAAGTATTGAAAACACCCTTAAATTTGACGTGAATTATTAGTTTCATCTCCGAACTATTGACAGTCTTAAAAACATCGTTGCACTTGACTAACTGTAAACACACCCTTGATCTTGTAGAAATTCCATAAACACCCTCGACTATAGAAATTCCTCGACTAGAAGCAGGAATGTTGATGAAGAGATACATATTCCTCTTCTATATAGTAATAATTTTCAAATAAATAAAAAGACTGAAAAAAGAGAAACAAATTAAAACAGAGAAAGAATAAAAATTTCATAAATATCCTCGACTAGAAACAAGTACATCAACGAAGAGGTTCCTGCTCCTAGAGTCTTCTATATAGTAGTAATAAATAAGATAAACAAATTTAAAGTGAAGAAAGTACAGAAATTTCATAAATACCCTCTGCCAGAAGCAAACACGTCAATGAAGAGGTGCTTACTTAGGTAGCTGCTCCTAGAGGCTTCTATATATAGCAGTAATTTTCAAATATACAAAATACTAAAAAAAAAAACAATATTAACAAATTAAAATGAAGAGAGCATAGAAATTTCATAAATATCCTCGACTAGAAGCAGACCCATCGACGAAGAGGTAAGTCGACGCATGCACGGCATTTCCAATCTTTACTTAAAAACTTAAAATTTTGCTCACAAATTAGCGTATAAAACCGCTATGGGATATTCTCATATATATAAATTTATAAATTTTATATAAAATCCATATTGATTTATACATTTATTTTTAAATTATTCAAAAATGTTATTAATCTCCAAACCACTTGAACAAACATGCTCTAAGTCAACTTTAATGTACAAGGACGGTGGAGTCGACAATGTAGTCCATGTCCGAAGAAGTGTTCACGGAGGAAATGTAGGCAGGAATCTAGGTTTCTTGAAAAACAAGTTAGTGTTCTACGTATCCGTTTCAATTTATGCGACACATATATATTATTTTAGTCCATTAAAAAGAATGAAATACTTTTAAATTTAAAAACGATTAACTTTACTCATTTATCCTTAATTGAAAACTTTTATAATCATGACATGTTTAATTCTACGAGTTTCAAAAGTTATATAGCTACACAAATGACATGACGTGTTTAAACAAATTCAAAAGTTATCATTTCTTTCTTTCGTTCAAGCTAGACTAGTTTTCCGGTTTCCCAAACAAGTCATTATAACAAGAACACATAACGGATATATAACTGCATAAACCAACAATAACAACAATATATCCCGTGAAATCCTGTGAGGCAGAGAAGGATAGAGTGTACGCAGACAGTATTGTGTTTATAAGGCAACTTGTAAATGTATAATGAAAAATACTTCATGACTCTCTTAAGTCATGTGATTTTGCTTCCAGATCTGCAAGAGAAATTGTCAACTGCCCTTTATTATAAAGGATTGCAAGCCCCAAAGCATTGACTAAAGATTACAAATTACTTTTTTAACTGCAATTAAGATTGAATGAACCAGAAGCTATAAAACTAGTAGTAGTATTTTACTGGCAAATTGCAGAAAATATAATATGAACTAAAAGAAGAATTGAAAAGAATCCCCTTGGATTACTCTATAAGAGGCCAAAGGAGAAGACAAACTAGGACATATTGAGCTTCATCCAGCTTGCGCGGAGAAAATGAGTAACCTAAAAAACAAGTGGTTCTTCGCCATTGTGATACTCTTCCTAGCTGGTCTAACGGAGATCAATGGAGGAGAGCTCATAACATGCACCAGCCAGAAAAGCAAATGCTTTCTGAAACCACTGTATTGCCCTGCAGAATGCCCATCAAAATCTCCAAGTGACCCGAAGGCTAAAGTTTGCTATGTCAACTGTAATTCCCCGGTGTGCAAGCCTGAGTGCAGAAGTAAGAGATTCTCTATGTTCTTAAACATTTTCTGTTTTATGTTATATTCACATATGTTTGAACTTCGACTTTCTTGTGCTAGAACTTAAGCTCGCAAACACAAAAGTATCGTACACACTTTCCTAAAACGATTGGGCTAACAAAAAGTCTCCAAAAATGTTTTCAAAAAAACATGTTCATTTGAAACAAATTGAAGGATGATCATGATACTTCCCAAAAATCTAAAATTCTTGATCAATGATACTTACAGACAGGAAGGCGAATTGCAATCAACCCGGAGCAGCATGCTTGGATCCTCGCTTCATTGGTGGAGACGGAATTGTCTTTTACTTCCATGGCAAGAGCAATGAGCATTTCAGCTTAGTTTCAGATCTTAATCTCCAGATTAATGCCCGTTTCATTGGCTTGCGACCTGCTGGTAGACCCCGAGACTACACATGGATTCAAGCTCTTGGAATACTCTTTGACATGCATGCTTTCTCAGTGGAGGCTACCAAGGCAGAGTCTTGGGACGACAAAGTTGATCATCTGAAATTCTATTATGACGGAAAAGAGTTAGGCTTACCAGAAGGCTATCCATCTATATGGGAATCTTCTGAAAGCGGCATCAAGGTAGAAAGAACTGCGAGCAAGAACGGTGCTTTTATCACACTACCAGAAGTGGCAGAAATTTCAGTAAATGTAGTACCTATTACCAAGGAAGATGACAGGATCCACAACTATCAGTTACCTTCTGATGACTGCTTCGCTCACCTGGACGTGCAGTTCAGATTCTATGGCCTCTCAACGAAGGTTGAAGGCGTTCTTGGCCGGACTTACCAGCTAGACTTCAAAAATCCAGCAAAACCAGGTGTTGCAGTGCCCGTAGTGGGAGGTGAAAAGAAGTACAGAACTTCAACCCTTTTGTCTTCCAAATGTAATTCCTGTATCTTCTCTCCAGCTGGAGTTTTGAAAGAATCAGACCCCCTAGTCATGGATTATGGGACTTTAGATTGTACTGCAGGATCAAGCGGTGGCCATGGAATAGTTTGCAGAAAATGAACACCCAATTGGGATATTATTTCTTTTGTCAGTTGCAGATAATAAAAAGCATGATTTTCAGTTCTTATTTAGGCTATGTTTATTCCATAACCAAGTTTCTTTCCTCAAGGGCACATGATACAGACATGTCCTAGTTCAAAATTACAAATTTGTAATCTGCAAATGTTTATCTAAGATTTCAAACAAACTTTTCAAGAATGACTTATGAAAAAGTGCTACAATTGAATACACTAAAAGAGTTGCTAAGAACTTAATAATTAGGCCAATATTGCATCAGAGTGAACTATAGAAATTAGAAGCATATGATATAAAAGGTCTAACATACAGATGAATCAGATTTCCCACATACTAATAACTAGATGTTTAAGATGTTTAGAATCCCGCGACACAACTTTTATAGAGGATTAGTGTATGCAAAACAGAAAATCTGGGTTCAACTGAACTGTTTCATACCACTTAGATGGCAGCTCCATCTATAATAGTCGAAGCAGATTCCGAACATGGAGGTTATCTCACAACAACGATCAGTTTAAGAGAGCATCGTTAATCAGCAGTAACAGCATGACAAACTCAGCCACCATCAGAAGATAATTCAGCAGAAGTGCTGCAACAATTGATTAATATTGTTTCTCTCTACATCACTGATTACGAAGCTTTGACAATTTATAGTCATGACATCTATGAGTAAAAGAGGCAACTCTATCACCTATGTAATAGTTCATATAAGGTTACAACTCTTAGTATTACAAAGACAAATTTCAATGGATGCCCAGCTCCACCAATCATTTACAGTACATACCCGAGCATTTATTAGGAAAAATGACCCAAATACTATGAATGAAAAGATTTTTAAATCACATTAATATTTTGTTGAAGCCACAAAATAAAAATTATGGGATGTCACATACACCAGAGACTGTTCCTTTTCATCTTCCCCGTGGATTTACCAGTTGAGAGAAAACAGCACTAGTGGCAGCATCCTCTGCATCATCATCAGTTCCAGAGTTGATCCCTTCGATCATACTCACACTATTGTCAAATGGTGTCAAAGGTATGCTGGGTATATGGTTCGTGCTGTTATCATCGGGCTCTGCCAGAGCTGATGAGGTTTCCTCAAGCTGAAGAGCATACTCTAGATTCCATAGAACATCCCCCATGGAAGGTCTATCAACTCCATAGTCAGCCAAACACTTCTCCGCAGTCTCCCCAAACTTCTTGAGGGAGGCTGAATTCACCTTCCCTGTAAGATTTGGGTCCATTATCTGATCCAACATGCCTTTCTTTTGCCAAGTCATGGCCCACTCAGCTATATTGACTTGATCCCGTGGTAGGACAGGATTCAATGCAGGTCTGGTGCAGAGCACTTCCATTAGGACAACACCAAATGAATAAACATCTGATTTCTCAGTAAGCTGCTGTCTTCTAAAGTACTCGGGATCCAGGTAACCAAAGCTACCTTTAACAGCAGTGCTGACATGGGTCTGATCAATAGCTGGTCCAGCTTTAGAAAGACCAAAATCAGCAACTTTAGCTACAAAGTTCTCGTCCAAGAGTATGTTTGTAGTTTTCACATCACGGTGAATGATGCTCTGCGATGCACCAGTGTGGAGGTAATGCAGCCCCCTAGCAGCACCTATACAAATCTCAAGACGCTGCTTCCACGAAAGAGATGGAAGATCCGTTCCATAAAGATGACTTCGGAGAGGCCCATTTGCCATGTATTCATAAACCAAAATCATTTCTGATCTTTCATCACAATAACCAATCAAAGACACAAGATGGCGGTGGCGAAGCTTGGACAACATTTCAATTTCTGTTCGAAATTCAGCTAGACCTTGTTCAGATCTCGGGTTGCCTCTTTTGACAGCAAGCCTTGTCCCATCTTCTAGTGTTCCCTTGTAGACTCTACCAAAACCACCAACACCAAGAAGCAAGTTTTCATCAAACTTGTTAGTAGCATCCATTATTTCTTGGAAACTGAAGAATCGACCAAGATTGGGTGAAGCTAAGGAGATACAGCTTGCCGTTCCACTCTTTTGAGAAACTGTGGACATCTTTGTCAAAGTTAAAGAGTTTCCATACAGGGGAAGAGGAAGCCATGGCTGCCCCTGGCGGGAGCTCTTTGATCTGAGGGCTACCAAGCAGCAATAACACAACCCAATAATTGCTAATGCAGCTGATGCTCCTCCTACAACAGAACCAATTATAATACCTTTTTTGTTCTTTTTGTGAGGCCTCACAAATAGAGTCTCCACAGATGAAACCCCACTCAAGCTTCTAGCTCCATTGCTAATCTTCATGATTTCCAATCCATTCATAAGGGCATTGATCCAATCAGCTCCTGTGTCTGGACCAACACTGACTGTCAGAACACCTGAATTTGTTGTGGAGTTGGAGACAAAATCTTTGTAATACGGCACGTCCAAATTACCAACTGAAGACAAATCTAGGTCCAGTAAAGCAGTGTCATCATTTATGTACAGATTAAAAAGTAGAGTATTCAAGGACTCGCTCACGATATCACAAAAATGTACGCGGATGAGGTACATGAAGTTTGGATCAACTGGGAACTCCCAGGTGATATTGAAATTGCCATCGACAGTATTAGCATCTCCCATGGTTTCAGCAGTAGCATAAACCCAATATGGTGCTATTTCAGGAGTAATGGTGGCTGGATATTTTATGCTTGAAGGGATAACTGAAACATTCACTGCAGAGCTATTAACATGCAGGTACTTAACATCATTCTCCCACGTTCTCCCTAGAGTATCATTCTGAGCAGTAATCAAAGGACCTCCCATGTTTAACCGATAAACAGTTTCAAGGGATAGCCCAGAAAGGCCATTGAAAGGTGCTGGTGGAGATGCAGTCACTGCTTGATCAGGAATCAACTCATCAGGAGCTGATACAACTTCAATCGCATTAATAAACGCGACGGAGTTGTTTGAAGGGATTAAAGCAATAGTCAAGCTATCTGAAGTGACATTAATTGAGTATTCCTTAAATAGATAAGTACCCTTATATCTCTTGAAACTGAAATTGTTCAACAGAACAAAATTTTCTGTGACAACTGTGATTGAGGCAGATGTTAAGTTATGACCAGGGAGAGGATAGAAATAAAGGCGAACCCAATGTCGCCCTTGTTGATGAATATCAAATTCGTAAGATGTTGTAGTGTGGAAAATTCTAGCAGACTGGTAAATTGAAAATGGAGCAGAGGAATTAGATGTTGCAGAAATAGAATTTTCTTCACTTTCCAAAACAACTGAAGAATGGTGTGTGTCAGGAACAAAAATCTGGCCAAGAAAGGTTACATTTTTGGAAGATCCACAAGCAATCAAATATTTATCAGCAGGAGTAAAAGCAGCATTTGCCTCCTGCATCAAGAAACAGGACAGCATAAAAGCTAGAACCAAATGCACCCATAGCCCCATTTTAACAAACACCTGGTGGGCACAACAAACTCCAAATTCCCCAAGGAGACCTAAACACTAATCTTACAAACCATTAATAGATCTATCTGAAGCAATGTAAGAGTAGCAAAGAAGCAATGAATAAAACAAGAAAAAATGAATCTTTTTCACTACTCTTACCTCATTCCTAGAGATAAAAAAACTTAAAAGATTAAAAATGGGTATTCAGAAAAAAGAAGAAATAAAGAAAACCCAGAAGGGGAATACCTCAATGCCACCATGAAAACACAATCAAGTAGAGCTTTTTAGTGCAAAGTTTCCAAAACAGCTCTTTACAGGCTGTTGATTAGGCTGTCATTTTACAGAAGATATAGCAAAGGGGAGAAATGGAGGACCCCACAAAAGAACCCCCACCCCGCACCCCCACAGTTACACCAGCTGTGTTTCAATGGACATTGTGGTTTGATTTTGATACACTCATCAGTATCTCAGAAAGAGCTATGAAGCTTCTGTAAGTGATACATTAAATGTAATATTTATCTATCTGTGCCAGGCTCTGTTTTGCATGAATTTAATTTTTTTTATACATAAACAAATAGAAGCTATAATGATTGAATATGATAGTAAAAGAATACTAGGTACAGTATTAGTTAAGTTGCTTAAAGTAACAAGTACTTCTTCATCTTTTCAATAGAAATCTCGAGTTTGAAAAAATCATTTTTACTGGTTGAAAGTATTTACTTCATGTAAATTTTTTGATGTATGAAATAATGGGATCCTACCTTATAACGATATCGAAAAGAAAGGGATAAAAAAGGGAAAAATTGAATGAATATAGTTAACTTGTGTGTTACTGTCTTGGTGGGGCAGGGAGACCAATTTACCCGCTTCTACGCGGCTTAAAGATACGGAGGAGACAACTAGTAACGCTACAGTTCAGCTGTCGTCACCGTCAGCTCTCAGCTGGCCGTTTGAGGTTTTGTCTGCTAACTGTAATTATCCGTTGCCGGAATCGAAATTACTGGAACAGAAACATGACTTAGTTTGAGTGAGTGTTTAAATCTTCCTTTGATATTTGATATAAAGTCATGATTTCAAATTAACTTGATTTATTATTATAAATTTTATGAAAGTGACTCATGTTCCGCTAGAAGAGATTGTTGAAAATTTTAACTAGTTACTGTTGTTGACTAATGGATCATTGTCATTTGGTAGGATTTTATAAAAATTGATAGAATTTTAGCTTTAAAAATTCAAATTACAAATCTAAAGTCTAAGTAAAATTTCAGTTTCAAAATAAGATGATTTCAAATCATGATTCCATATCTGTTTAAACATATCCTAAATTATCTTTTTCTGAAAAGTTTAATGAGTTATCATTTATATGATATAAACAAAGTTTCTTGTACTATTTAGTATAATATGTAATTATGCCTAAAAATGTTCGAATTAATTAAGCGAGCGTGTGCTTTTTAAATGAGGGGTCTTGAGTTCAAATTTTCTGAATCGAATCTATTGCATGAAACTTGACTAATAATTTATTTATTTTTTTGTGATTTGGGGTTACTATATTAGAGTAAAAATTATTCTACCCAGTTCAAAAATTATCTATATAATTTACGAACTATCACATTAAGTGATGACGGAATTTTTTAAACGTTAGTTAGACGTTAAAAATGAATTAAGGGTCGACCCATCAAATCTTTTTCTAATAACCGCCGCACCGTAGCACATGGCAACGTCCCCATTTGCTACTTTTTTTTTTTTTTAATAAAGGAGTACTCTATTATTATTATTCTTTTCCTTAATTTAGAAAAAAAATAAATTATTCTTGTTTGGATTTTAGCACTAACAATAGTATTCCTCTTTACTATTTTGCAATTCTCCCACTAGAGGAATATTTTCATCATCCCGAACGATTATAAATTTATGTTTAAAAATTAATTTATGGGATTTTTTTATTAAATAAAAAATTCATTCTTGCAAGATCATTCATCATATATAGTTATCGTACACTTTTTTCCCACTATCTAAGTTTAGTTATTATTGACAAATGATTTTATGATTTTCTGATTAGGATATTGGAATTTTTTATAAGAGTTGTAATATTAATCATTTTATAATGATAAATCACGTCGATTGTTCTAATTCAATAACAATTCGATAAATTACAACTTTTAAGATGATTTATTTTATCTTACGTGTCTTTAATAGAAATTGTGTACTTTAAAGTGAAATTTTTTGGTGTAAAATTTGATTAATCCGATTCTTTAATTATTATAAAAATGGAAATGTAACCAAAACTTAATTGATAAATCATGGGATGAATGAATCTCCCTACTATGCTTAATCAAAAATTTCAAATTTAAGCATAAACATAAAAGATTTAAAAAAAATAAAAATTGATTGATATTGAGCGCGATAAATAAAAATGGAAAAAAATGTACTAAATAAAATGATTGATAATTTGAAGAAGCATTTTGAGACAAAGGTTGAAAATGCGTATGAAAACCTTTAGGTTGAGTTCAAGGTCTTGTAACGCATTTTCTATCTTCTTTCTTCTCTTTTGTTTTTGGTGTTCACATGTCTATTCCTTTGACACTACTACATACATAACCTCTTTATTTTAATTATTATTTTTTCTATTTCGATTTGTTTGTCTGACTTTTATATGCTAAAATATTTTATCTTGAACATGTTACAAAAAGTTGAAGGATTGATTAAAAAAAACATCTTTTTGAAACGGCTTGAACTCAAAGATCGAGAAAGTAGAACAAATAACTTGGACGGAAAAAGTATTTATCATAAGAGCACTTTCATGGTAAAAAGATTGTCCACACAATCACATCAAATAATCATAATTTAGTCATTTAATTAAAAAAAATATTAATTAATTAATAGTATTATATAATATAGTATGGTAAGTTTTAAGAGGCTCTTATTCCTCAGGCTTTATATTGTCAAAAGAGAAAATGGAATCTTCCAACTTCTTCTATCATATGCCACGTCTGTATCACACGTGTCACGTGTACCTCTACTTTAGTAGTAACTTACAGCCATATTTGCCACGTAAAGTATTTTATTTTATTTTTGGAAATTTTAGTTTCAATTCAATATTCGTTTCCTTTTAATCGTTTATTTAAAGTAGATTTACATCTTCCAATTTAAACTTTTTAATATATTTTTTTGTTCTATAATGATGTAGTATCATTAGTTGGGTAAGTGTTCTAATCCATCCATCGCATTAAAATTTATTAATCTTCCTCCATCTCAATTTATACAATATATTTTTTTAGTTGATCTGAAAAAATAAATTACTGCATATTTTCTTATTTGGCATGTCTTTAGTGGCATTATCAATATTTCCTTTATGTTGATCTCACATATTCAACAAAAAGTCATAAATGTGTACTCTATTATTTTAAAATTTATTTATTTTAAAGATAGTTTCGGAACATATCAAAATCTTCCTATATTTCTTACGGCATAATATATTATATATAAAGATGCTTTTTGACTTGGTCTCATCTGACATTCATGTCTTCAAACTTTTGATGCATATAACTAGACACTTAAGCGTGTATAGAATTGAACAAGTAGACTCACACATTTAATTACTTGACATTCTACACGATAATTCACTTTCTATGTGTCATGCTACGTGATGTCCTATGTATATTATGCTACATAAAATGCATGTATTTATTGATTCAATTTTATATAATTTTAAGTGTCTACTTAGTATTAGCTAAATAATAACGAGCTTATTATAATTGTTTTCTCTCTCTAAATATTGAGTTAAATGCTAAAAAAGGAACTAATGCCAATTTTTTCACTGTAGAAAAAAGATGTGTTGTATGTCCCACTAGAAACTAGAAAGACAAATTGAAAAAAAAAATTGTTGACTTTTTTAACTTATTTGTCGAAGATTTTTGTGTCATTTTTATTCTCTGCATTCAACTAACTAAGTATCGAAGTTGTTAGTGCATGAAAATATGCACCGCCATTCACGGAACATGCGTCAATAATGCCGCACCGCGCGATTATATTCTCTGTCTTAAACTATATAATATGTCGTGAAGTCAAAATCCAAATTAGTTAAAAGCCACCACGTTACAAAATATTATAATTAATGGGTAAAAAAGTCAATATAAATTTCACGAGTATCCGTTAATATAATACTTCCATTCGAATAAATATCGAGTAATTCGGTCCAATAAAACAAAATTTTAGTATTTACTTTTTGCTGAAAATTGAACATGACATTCTTCGATCATTATATAGATTTCGTAATTTTCATTATTACATTGATCACTAAGTCACCATCTCGGATGCTTATTTGATTAAAGTCATGATTACCTCGATTTGAGAATTATGAATATCTATCTATATATCATAGGAGAGGTAAAAGTGCCACATGTCAGCACTACACAAATTTAATAATTTTAAAATTCAAAAAATAATTCAAAAATCTTTTAAATATGTATCTTAAATTAACTAAAAAGAAATTAGAAAAAACTATTTTAAAATTTTCCTGTTTTGAAATACAACTTAAAAATAAAAAGTAAATATTTAATTAATAATAGTATTAATTAAAGTAATAATAATAATATAATAATCATGTGGATAACAATGAATTTAATTGCTAATCAGTTTCCAGTTTCCACGAAAACTGTTTTCGTATTTGAATT
This sequence comes from Solanum tuberosum, assembly GCF_000226075.1. Classification (NCBI taxonomy): domain Eukaryota; kingdom Viridiplantae; phylum Streptophyta; class Magnoliopsida; order Solanales; family Solanaceae; genus Solanum; species Solanum tuberosum. The sequence continues at coordinate 702,314 of NW_006239238.1, forward strand.
TCAAAGTTTTTCTATTTCAAGATAAGATTTAAAAATATAAGGCAAACCTGTTTTGAAATACGACTTAGAAATAAAAAGTAAATATTTAAATAATATCCCCTCCGTCTCATTTTTTGTGGCACTTTTCGGATTTCGAGATTCAAACAAGTCTAACTTTGACCGTAGATTTTTCATAGATCTTATAAACATTTTGAATTATCAATTGTTGTGACTTATAATAAACTTAAACTGTTTGACTCTCAAAAAATAAAAAGTGCCACATAAATTGGGACAGAGAGGGAGTAGTAAATAATAATAGTACTAATAAAAGTAATAATAATCTATATATATAGAGAGAGAGAGGGGGAAAAAACGTATGTTGAGATGGCAGTTTTTACAAAATTTGAATTTTAAATAATTTTAATAGAATTATATATAGTTTTTTGGTGTTGCACAAATACAACACAACTTCTCACACAAGATGAAATCCTCCTAAATTCTCCAAAGAAATGAGAAATCAACTGCCATTTTAACGGGTGGAAGAGACCCAAGTTTAAATTAAATCATTTGTTAATCAATCTTTAACTATTGCAATAGAGAATGGAGTTTTTGCTCTTCTTTAAGTTGTCAAATTCGTGAGGAAGATCACCCATCCGTTAACAACAGTTTCTTAATATTTTTTATTGTAATAAAAATTAAACGTTATAGGATTATCTTTCGTATATCTCTATCCATTCAATGTGTTATCCGAAAGTGATACAGATTTATGAAAATATCATTCAACGGTAAGCATCATATTGTACTATAATATCGCATGTAATTATCTAATTTTTTAAAAATATTATATAATTTATATATGACTTTTAGAAAAATTCAAAGATAAAAATTAAAAATTTGAATAACATGGCCTACAATTTGATGTTCAAGTGATTAAAAGTTTTTAGTTTTATGCTTAACATTATCATGATCATAGGACTTTTCCTAGTTATATTTTGTTTTAATGCAATAATTAAATTTTCGTATATCTTTATTATTCTGAGAAGAGGATAATATGAATAGGTTACGTATGACTTTGAATAATTTTGAATAACATTCTCTCAAATAAACTTTAGTATATTATTTTATAATAAGTTGTTAAATAGCTAGAGTGTATTGATAATATTAAGTTGTTTGACAATTTTAACGAGGTTGTATGCATATGATGTATACGTGAAAGCATTGTCTCGACTTATATATTCAGTATTTACCTTTATTAAAAATTATACTATTTTTAGAATTTGTTACTTTTTCTTATGTAAAATATACTAATTTTTGAGTTTGTAACTTTTTCTTATGTGGAAATAATTATGAGGATATTACATAATTATATATGGCAGCCTTGCAACTTGGCAAATATTCTTTTTCTCTTATCTTCTGTTATCTCTACTCTAATGTGATTGTCTAAGTCATTATCGAAAGATAATAATTAAAAGTTGTTATTTATTCTATTGATCTAAAGATATGAATGTTTTTATTAATTTTTTTTTCTATTTCTTTTTATGGTCATCAATGATTTTTTTTTTTGTATGAACATAAAATTACATATGTACTATTCGAATATTTAAGATATATCAAGAAACTTATTTTGCTAATCACCATCACAAATATCCAGCAAAAACTCATGAACATTGTAAAAATAAGTGGTTACTTTGAAGATATAACACACGTTCTAAACATATAATTCATTTTTATATATTTTCATACCATTGTTAAGATATAATTGCATGACATTTTCAAATAAAAATACATTTTAAATTTAAATTGATGATTTGTCAAATTATCACGTTGCTAAAAAGTATTGTCATACAAGACTAAAAAACTGAACAAAAACTATATATAAAGAATGACCCAAAATAGGTGATAAAATTGTATAATTTGAATTTTTAAATATGAATAAATTTCAGAAAGAAAAAAAAACTATTTTGTATATCAATTTGTCAATTTACTACGTTATTATATAATTGTATTTAATTTAAATTGGATGATAATGTTTTTCAAAATTAATACATATAAATCATGGAGTTAATTACAATGAATGAGATGGTAAATTGCTTTTATCAAATATCTCCAATATACATTTTTATTTTTAAGAAAATGTAACTGAATGAAGTGATAAACACAAACATCCACGTGTATAAGTGAGAAACTATTTTACTGTCAGTTTAAAACTGTCTTCCTAAATACCTTTCTTGCTTTAATTCCCATCAATATCCATCATTTTTATTTTTCCCCATATTTTTCAAGACGATACTTGAAATTATGCTCTACGGATAAGATCACTTAATTAAAATTTTAACAAATATTTAATCGAAAAAATGTAATTTAAATACACATATAATTAATGTAAATAATTAAAATTAAATTTAATACCTCACATGTTGAATATATTTTTACAAGTAGTCAAATCATTATTTAGGTTATACATAAGACACTAAATATAAATAAATAAATTATAGTTAAAAAACATATACACGAGGATAATAGAGATTGTGTGAGCATACTTATGATTATGTTATTTCAAAAAATAAATATAGTAAATAACTAAATACTAATCATTATTGTCAACAAACTAGATAATGAAATAATTCTAAATAATAGAATAGCAGTACAATCATAAATTAAATTTCACGCCTACAAAATACATATACTACTTATCAGTATTATGAAAAGAAAATTAAAAATATTAAATCAAGTGGCAAGCTAATAAAAATTCACATAGCAATGTATATTAACACCATCTAAAAGCAATACAAATGATGAAACAATCATTTTCAACTTTATGAATTCTAAGTGTTAGGATAACACGCAAGATAATAATATAAAAAAAAATAAAAAATGTAAAAAAAAAAATCTCTTATTAAAAAAAAAAACCATTTCATGTGAAAGGTTGAATTTGATACTTTATAATGTAGAAGAAATAAATAGCTTTATTAATAATTCAATATATATATATATATATATATATATGTCATGCATATTTTTCAAACTGAAAAGACAAGATCATAAATTTACATAACATAGTGCGCAATGAACTGCTAAGAGAAGTAACTACGTATTTGAAATGACTCTAATTAGTAACCCTTATCTATGAGGGGATGTTCTAA
>NW_006239238.1:713662-758973 GCF_000226075.1 Solanum tuberosum
ATAAAAATATATATATATATATATATAAAAACTAAAAACATAGTAGTTGATTATATCTATTAGAATAATATTATAACAAAATAAAGTTGTGTACTAAAATAAGTTAATCTGATCATATAATTAGTAATAGTGTATTATTATAAGCGTTTTTTTAAAAAAAATTTACAAGTGAATAATAAATTTTATAAATTGTTTTATTTTAAAAATTATGACATTTAAAATATCCGCGCATCGCGGGAACGAATACTAGTTATAAGTAAATACAAACTTGCAAAGAATTTTAAAAACTACATAAATCTCACTACTTTACATCCTAATTACTACAAATTATTAGTTTTCAATATTATTACCTATACCATTTTTCGTTCATAAGATACATGGATAATAAACCTTAAGATACATGACTTTATTAGAATTTAAAAGATACATGTTTTAAAGGATAGGATACATATTTTAATTAATTTGAATTAACTGTTTTAGTTTAATTCCTTAATTAAAGGAGTAAGTTATGGGAGATATAACAACCATAATGTAATTATGGCTCCAGCTCATCATCAACGACGATTGATATCATCAAATTATTTTCTGAACTTATCTTCTTCATCAAATTATCGTCCTTTTGAATCACCAAATTTTCTAAATTTCTTTTGATCATGGCAAATATCACAATATTATTGAGTCATTCCAATTCATGGGTATCTCAAATCGAATATGAAAATTATAGAAGATACATGTATCTGTAGATTTTTAAAATCGAGATACATATTTCATTTGTTTAAATTAATTAGTTGTAATTCATTTCCTTAATTAGAGGATTAATTGAGATGCATGAATCATTACTCGCGAGATACATGTATCCATCGATTTTAAAAGTCGAGATACATGATTTATAACTTTGAATTAAAGTGGTATAACTTATTTCCTTAATTAAAGGATTAATGGATGAATGAATAACAATCAAAATTGATTTACATGATCCTTGATTATCAATTTTATCAAGTTTTCCTAAAATAATGAAATAATAAATCATAGTAATTTTGTAATTGTAAACTTCATCTCGTTCATTAATTCCTTCTTTTGTATCTTAAATTTTCGAATATTTCGGCCTTGAGATACATGTATCATTTTTCTTGAGATACATGTATCCATCGATTTTAAAAGTCAAGATACACGATTCATTATTTTGAATTAAAGGGGTGTAATTTATTTCATTAATTGATGAATAATTAACAAACCAAACAGATTTACAAGATACTTGTGTATTAACTCTAACAAGTGTTCCTAAAATAACGAAATCATAAATCATAGTAATTTTGTAATTGTAAACTTAATCTTCTTCATCAATTCCTTCCTTGTATCTTAAATTTCCGGCTTGAATGTTGGCGGATGAAGACCCTACAATGACAAAAACTTAATTTGTAAAAGTTTATACAATCAAATTTTACACCAATATGAACTCTGTCTCAAATGCATGAACGGAATGTAAACCAATATACATGAGAATAATGAAAAATAATAATAATTTACCTCATTGATACAATAATTGTGTTGAAAAAACCTTGAACTTCTTCTGGATAATATTAGTCATCTGAAAGAACTAAGTTAATGACTAATTTATAGAAAAGATGTACGGACCATGACGATAATGAATATGAGTTTGTATATGATGCTGATTATCACGATTTGGTTAAGGAAGAGAGAGAGATATGGGGTGGATGTGAAGTACGTGGGGTGGAGATGAACATTAGGGTAATGAGAAAATAATTTGTGTACCATTAATTAAGGAGTTTAAATTTTAAGATAATTATCCAATACTATATTTAAGGGATTTGTGTATCTAATTAAATCTTTTAAAATATATGGTATAAATATTAAAAATGGTATTATGTGTAATTTTTTTAAACTAGAGGTAAAATAAGTATATATGGTAGTAAAGTATGTTAGTTAGGTAGTTTTTCCAAATTGAAATATCTCAACCAGCCTACCTATTGGACCAATAAACCAATGCAAGACCATAAATGGGCCAAATCCAAAAAGTAACTAATTTGTAAAGGAATACTAATTTGTCCGGCCCATGTACACTAACTAAAAGTTTCCTCTTGAGCCAAATTTAGGTCCAATAAAAATTTCGAACTTTTGGGATAATTTACAAGAATGACTTCGGAAGTAGGTAGTCTTAAACTATTGACCCCACTTATTTCATAGACTAAACTTTAAGTTTAATACTATACTTTTCACTTTGAAAGTTTGTCCACGGATCAAAAGGGGTTAAAAGTTCACGATCACTCATTTTCTAAAGTCATTGGGTGTAATTTCGTGAACCTTTTTAGAGTGCAATAGTGTATGCTACTTTGATCAAAATCAACTTTAAATTAACACATGTTTTAAAACGCAAGTTCTAGATAATATTTTTGATATATGTCAAAAAGTTTTACGTTCTTTTTTAAAACTTTGTGCTTAATCTAATATGATGCAACGTATATGCAAGAGATAAAAGGAGGTGGAGCTTTCTTCTTTTCTCCCACATAGTGGACACAACATCATATGTCAATTTCAGTACATGTGAGATGTAGCAATTCTTGTGCAAAGAACACTCTTCGTGAAATTTTTGATTCCGCCAAAGGAGTTGGAGCTTTCTTCTTTTCTTCCACAGAGTGGACACAACATCATATGTCAATTTCAGTACATGTGAGATGTAGCAATTCTTGTGCAAAGAACACTCTTCGTGAAATTTCTGATTCCGCCAAAGGAGTTGGAGCTTTCTTTCTTTTCTCCCACAGAGTGGACACAACATCATATGTCAATTTCATTTCATGTGAGATGTAGTGTAAACATCAACCCAAAAAGTCTTGGAAAGTTGCATTCAATATATTTAAAAATAAATAAAAATAATTCAAACAATCTCTTTCAAATTCTGTTAGCAGCCAACACAGTGATTATTAAGTGATCAGCTTGCTAGATCACTTAATTAATTTATTTGATACATTAATTCTGATTAGCTTGTTCATATATTCAAAGACTTCTTTTATGTGATTAAGCAATATATATTTTATGACAAATTCCTTGTTTATTTTATTAAATCAACGTGATCTACTAGGATATACATCGTCTTAAGTACTTTCTTGGATTGTATTAAACCTATGTTGCTCAAATTCTTGAAAAATACTGTCCAATATACACTATATAGCAACGTCAATTAAAACACAATCATTTCTCTAGAAAATTTGTATGTGAAATTTTGTATTGAAACATGATCTATTCAGAATTTTAAACGTTGAAAAAAAAAACTCTTTCATTCATTATTATCAAAATCATGAACACAAAGGATATATATATATGTACGAATCGTACAATATGGTTGCGAAGTTAGAATTTTTATCTTGATGGCTCGAGAACTTATATATATAGTTCTGAGTTTCTATATTATAGCTACTATATATAGGTTCATATATATTATTGTTATTATTATCTGTAAGATTTGAGAACAGCCCCGCAGAAGCAACAAACAATAGCCTTCCAAGATTTCCAGTAAAATGGAACGTAACAAAATCTGGTAGCGGTCCGCATATGAGCAACTTGAGCTCCGTGGCCGCAACGTGAACACGAACCGGCCACGGGCTTACTCTGCCTCATCATCTTCTTCTGATCCACCAAAAAGCAAAAACAAACCATCGTATCGTATTATATTGTATCGATCGATCAAATTAGAGAAGTAGAGAATTTAGCAACTTTTCCACCAAGAAACGTAATTGTTGTTTGAAATTTGAATGATTCCAAAATAATTTCATATGTGGTATATATAGTAGTACATGTGTACATAAAATTATTTATGAAGGGTCCACGTTAACCGGCTTAGATATGGGCGTCAGCGTGGAAGGGAGTTATTAATTAGACAGGCTTTGTGATCAGGTCAATGTCCAAATTCAGTTTCCAACTTAATGGATCATTGCCACGTGTACGTGGGAACTCTACGATATTGTTGGGGTTTGAACGTATCATACATTCGTGTCTTTACTTTTTCATATTTTTAATGATCCTTTTAGACTGATCGTTAATTTAGGATAGAAGGTTGTGTTTTATTTTGTTTTTCACCCGATGTTCGATGTCCACATTGGAGCCCGACTAAATCAGGATTCGCGCTAGGAAGTCCCACATTGGGGGTAAAGCGCTCCCTAACAAAGGCGACTTCATACCCAAGAGGGTTCGAACCCGAGACCTCTTGGTTAAGGATGAAGGAGTACTTACCACTCCACCACGACCCTTGTTGGTAGAAGAAGGTTGTGTTAAGATCTCAAGTAAGTACTGCAGTACTTCTTTAAAAACATACTAAATAAGCACTTTTGATTTCTTATAAGTCTGGTCAGGTTATAAGTCAATATTACATAAATAATACACTCTCTCTCTCTCTCAATATATATATACCTTTAGTTTTTACATTATTATGTTAAATTGACATGTTATTGCTATATTTTTATTGTTACCCTATTAGATTTGATTTGAAAAATTACTTGTTGTAAGTTGAATCTGATATTATGGAAATTATATACGTTGAAAAATTCTTTTTTATTATACGGTTCATGTACTTGAACATGCAGGTATAGTTAAGGTGTGGGTAAGTGCCATGTGTCCATTTTACAGTTGGGATGCTTTTATTCTTGTGATTTAATGCAGGACCTTTTTTTCTACTTAAAACTCCAATTGGACGCCTCCAAGTTCAACTTATCTTTTACGTTCTACGTTATACAAATTAAAAAAGTGATGTCCATCCCTAATAAAATATTTCTATCATATAATAAAATAATACATGTCGAACACAATAGCGACAAGAGCATGCATAATGATTTTTCGAAAATTATTTAATAGTAATAATATAATATTTATATTTATAACCAACAATTTATATAAGGAAAAATTACTAAAGATTTTAACAACACTACGTTTCCAGTTACACAAAATTGAGAAGGCCCAAAGTTTATTCAGAGACGTGTGCTAGTTTTCTTATTGGGCCATTATGTTTAAGGCCCGTGTCTTTGTAAAGAACAGTTAGCCAGTGTATATGTAAATATTTTGTCTATTTTTCCATATTCTTTTCTCTTCATATAAATAGTCTGAATGGAATTTTTTAGCAATTTCAACTTCATGTTTCCAAGTTGTAGAGAACAATCCGAACTAAGCCATTTTTTTCAGATTCATTTGCCTTATAACCTTGCTTCCCGTTGTAATAATTATTAATATATATTGTAGCAGAAAATAATAAATAAAAACGCGGGTACAAACAAACTTGAAGGAAGGAATTAGAATCAAATTTGGATGATCAACTTTCCCACCCCAACACTGACTCAACTAGGAGTGAGTTTGCATATTTAGTAAACAGAAAGAGAGAAACTTTCTTTTGGCTCGATTTATTATGATGAATCAAATAAAGGCACTAGTAGAGTTTAAATGCTCTTCAAAAGAGTTTAACATGTAAATGTGGTTAATTCCATTGTGCCCAAGCTATTATTACGAAAATTGACGAATATAACCAATTATCTTTAAGAATTTCATCTTTAGATAAAAAATTTCAAGTTGAAAGTTGTGTGTTGTCAAAATATTGAGTTTAAATAGCTAGTAGGTAGAGAAAGATATAAGTGATGTTTTTAAGTCTTACGTGAGTTTTGAGATTTTGATTTAGTGGTAAGAGCACAACAAGTGATATATGAGTTAGACGTACGTCGTCACATGTTCGATTCTTGTTGCAAATAAAAGTCTAATAGTTAAGTAGAGACAGACACATTAATATCAGAAACAAGTCCATCATTCATCAAATTTTAAATCGTGCCCCACTAGAACTCGAGAAATTCTCTATTATATATATGGAAAAATATATATTTTCTTTATGTATTATATAAGTTACCTAATTAATTACAGAGACTATAAAATTCATGAGCTTTGATTGTTTTTTCTGATTGCTTTTACCTCAATAAAACAAATGGGTATTATATTGCATGTGCTGTCCCAATTTAATTGAGTAATAGAAACATGAACATGTGCTATGAGGTAATCCTGCCATGTAATTTTTGGTTCCACAACTGCAATTTTTGTCACACATTTAATTTTGTCTTTAATTTGGCTTCACATGCAATACAACTTTTCTTTTTATGATTGAAAAAAATCGAAGTGTATAGATATATTATATGAAAGTTACTTTAATTTGTCTAAGTTGTAACTCTCACATTTGTTGTAAAATAAATTAAGAGAATGTTAATATTTCTTTTGAAAAGAATCATCATTACGTACATTGTCTTCTCAATATGTTTAATGAAGGTTCGTTTGAGTGTGAAGAAAGTAAGACAAATGAAGTGTTACATATAAGACTCACGAAGGTACCATAATATTTCGGAATCAATGAAAAGCAGTTTCAGAATTTGAATTTTACAGGTTTAAAATATTACTGAATTCACTTACTGTTTGAATTATTGAATTTGAAAATTTAGTATTTATGGATATATATTAAAAAAATTTCATATATATACATACAAACTTAGAGTAAAAAATATTAAGTTCAATTCGTAATTAATATTGTGCATCAGTCGACGGAATCACATGACTTTTTTTTAATTATTATGCTTTTGTACTAAATGGATTACCGTATATCTCGGGACTTTATGTGTACTATGGTCTATGGGTGTAAAAAACTAAAAATTATGAGACAAAATTATGTCATTTATGTAAAGATTTTTTATGATATGGATGGATTGATCACTTGGTAATTAAACTAGTAGCTAATCCACCTTTCATATAGGTTTAAAATATATGTTTGGGTCGTTTGGATCCGTATCTGGTAAAAGTGGTAGTCTGATTATCCTCACACCCAAGCAATTTGTACTAATGTTTTAATGTCGTCTTATAATTAATTCTCAATCCTCTTCACCGAGATACCTTTAAAGAACTATATTTTTTTTTCTATTCGGATGAAGTTTGAAATTCACCTATAAATTCTAAAGAATCAGAATTGAATATCTTATCATGTATAAACATATGATAAGAATGCTCATAGTATGAAAATTTTCTACACTATCAATATATATAACTTAAATCAGGTATTACGATGACCTTATTATTTGACTAGAACATGTTTGACATAAAGTACATACTATATATGTATCATATTGAGGCAAACAAATAATAAATCTTGAAATTCAAAACTTGTTAGTACAAGGAAACCCTCCCTAGATACTAGGTTTTTTTAGAGGGTCTATCTAATATTGACTATATTGGATTTGAATAATGGATTTGGTCATCATATGGAGACCTTGCACATTCAATATCTGACCTAGCTACACATCACCAATTTTTGCCCATTTCTAAAGCATGCATGGACTTTGCTTAGATCCTAGTATATTTTAGATCACACATCTTCTTTTGCCTACCTATATTTATAATTTTAAAGATCACAATGTGTTAGCCTATTAATTCATTTTGAGGATTTAGCATGTTCCTTGTGTAGTATTTTGTTTGGAGGGCAAATATATAGTTCTTCAAATCGATAAAATATTGGACTATCGTAAAATGTATGTTTACTAATAATTAGCTCATAATCTATTTTTAAAAATAGTATTTTCAGTTTGTTTTATGATCTTTAGACCGTGATAAAAAAGGTCCATAAGTTACAAAAAAAACATTCATTGAAATTCACTATATATATGGCTAGGGACAACCAATGAAAAAATTATAACCTTGTCATAAAAATAATATATCGCATAATCTAAAAGATTGGTTTCATAAAAAATATTTATAATAATAAAATATTACTCATTACAGTGAATAACTATTATAAAAAGGTTTGACGGTATTAAATATATAACCTCCCAAATTTTGACATGTCTGTCATTGGACACAAGAAGACAAGAGAAAAATTAAATGCTTATTAAGTCAGTTTTATCTTGTTCTTAGCACCTAAATAGGGAAAAATGATATTGTAATTAATGTAATTAAATGATATAATATCATTTATGTGATCTTAATGGAACAACTGGATGCATAATATTTAATCTATTAGTATATAATTATAGGAAGTGCTAAATTGCCAGAAAATTTGGCCAGAATTTGACCAGAAAATTAAAAAAATTATAATATTTTTTTATTTTAAAACAAACTGATCTTTTTTCCATTTTTTAGTTAAAAATGTATTTAAGTTAAAAGGGTAAAAATATTTAAAAAGTTAAAATAACATAGAAAAACTATCATTCTAGCCAAATTCTGGCCAAATATCACGTATTGTTACTTTTTATGATGAATATAATTTGATGTTTCCTCCTCCCAAATTTAACTATGAATGAAAACATGTTAACATTTAATAGGTAAATGACCTATAATCCTATATTAATGAAATATTCCACTTTTATAACATGAGTAAATTTTCATATGAACTAGCACACGTAAATAGTCACATTTGATTTAATGAAATTTTCCCTTTTCGACCAAAAAATATATGAGTAGATTCATTTTTAGTAAAAGAAAATACTATCTCCGTCCACTTTAATTGTCATAGTTTCCTTTTTTAGAATCAAACTATAATAACTTTGATTAACATTTTACGATGTATTCGTCATCATATTGATATGCAAAAAAATGGAATTTACAATACTTTTCGTATAATTTTTGAATGTTTAAATTTTTTGTTTAAAATATCGAATTATTAACTTTGAAAATTAGTCAAATTGACTTTCAAAAAATGCTACATGACAATTAAAAGTGAACACGGGAGTATTAACTAGCTTGGGCATCAAATGTTATTTCAATTTTCTACCTACTGTTCGTTAAACTTCAATATTTTGAAATGTCAGTGAAATAATGATTTTTACTCCATAATTTCAAATTTCACACAAAAAAAAATCTTTATTAAAACTAATACCAAAGAAAAAATTTCAAACTTTTATATTAGTCTTTTGGTATAATATATAATTATGTTCTTTAACGTAGTATGCACAAAGTATACATACTTATATTATCATAAAATTAAACAAGTAAATACGCATATTAAACTGACAAATTATGTGAGATGATGCATCATATATGACAAATTGCATGAGATGCATGCATTAAATTACATAAAAGACATACTGTCTTATGTGATTTATATGACAAATCACGTAAGATGCATGGCAAATTACGTGAAATGCGTCCATTCTGCATAATAAATTATGTGAAATTAATACGTTCTATATAGTAAATCGCGTGAAATACATGCATTATATGTGACAAATCGTGTGAACATGCTCTTTTATCCTCTTTTTTTTATGCCTCTTTATATTTCAACCAAATATAATAGTATCTTATTAGTTGATGATTGGGCACTTACAATTACTGGGATACAGAGAGGCATTTCTTGTCTTTTTATGTGTGTTTTTCCTACCAACTAGTAAAATTCTAAGTTTTTGGATAGGATCGTGTATTTCACTTTGGACTTTTTATCATCACCTTCTCGGTCCATAAATTAAAAAATCGAAAATAGAATTTTTAATTTATAAATTTTGAGTAGTAACATTTTTTATATAATATCAAATTAAAATTAAAATTATTGAATTCTATCAAATACGTAATCACTAAAGTGATGTATATTCATTGCACCAAAAAGAAAAAGGTATTGGAAAAACTTTTCCATTGTGATTAAAACAAGAGCTGAAAAAGGGAAAAAAAAGATAATTTTATGCATAATAAATATTCTACTAGGAAATTAAAGCACCGTCAAATATAAAAAAGAAAAAAAGAAAAAAAAAAGACCTATTCTAAAAAATATCCCCATCAACACTTTAGGTCAATTTTTAGCCATTCCCTCGTTCTTCATCTTTATAATCCATTATCTCTATTTTAAATTCTTACTACAATACTCTATCCGTCCGTCCATATTTTACTGAACATTTGATTGAATATGAAGTTTTAAATAGATTTTTTTTATAACTTGTATATTTCCCAACAAGTTATAAATATTTATATGATTTTGCTTTGTTTTCTAATTCAACGTTCAGTATTTGATATTCGAATCAGAGCTCAAGAAATTCGACTTTTTGGCCTCATATATGACAACTAAATGGATAAGTGGATTTTAGTAGAGTTTTTTTTTTCATTGTCAAAGGTCGAATTCAAATTTATGATCCATCCTATCACAATTTTACATAGTTAAAAGTTGAAGAAATATATTGCGAAATTTAAATCAATACTTACTTATTTGAGACGGACTAAAAAATACATATCATAAATTTTTTTAAGCGGCGACAGAATCAGAATTTTTACTGAGAGGGTTTAAAATTTAAAGAAGTAAACACAAAAACTAGCTAAAAGGGTTCAACATCTATACTATATACATAAAAAATAATTTTAATTATATATATAAATAATATAATTTTCTATCGAAAGAAATTTGGATGAACCCAGCTAGATCCGCTCCCCACTCCGAGTGATAAATGTTGAAGGAAAAGAATAAATCAAATGTACTATTTCCTCCGAATGACGAAAAAGCCCTTGTATGAGCTCCTTAATATAATGCACGAATCATGCAAGGAAGGCTGAATTTGTCTTATGGCGCAATGCGTGTTGAAAAAAGTGGCATCTTATAATAAAAAAATTCTCATAAATAATTAATTAAATTTAACGGAGAAGAAAAGTGATAACGAAATTGAAACCGAGTGATATCACTGATACTAAAGCGTAAAGATACATTACAGGATATATTATTTTTTTAAAGTAAAGAAAAGAATTGAGGAATATTTTGAAGTTTGAATAAGTTATATTATAATTAATTCAATCTATTTTGGTTCGTTCAATTTAATCAATTTTAAAAGTTAGACTGACCTGTTAAAAAAATTTATAAATTGTATATGTAACTATAAAGAAAAATTATATTAAGTACTTTAATTAAATTATAAAAATATAAACAAATAAATTAAAATTTAGTAAGAATTGTAATTCATTGTTTAGCTTATTTTTACAATGAAATTGCACAAATTACCCTTCAAATGTTTTTTTTTAAAAATCTTTTAGCAATCAAATTTATGTCATGCAGTGAAATTAAGTTTTTTAGGGTAAAAGTCATGCGGAATATAACGATAAGATATTATAACACAAAATGGAAATAAAGGCACAAATGACCCCATTTAACCCATTTCATTTCAATATTCCAAATAACTTTTGTTTGAATGTAAATCCGTACATTTATTATTTTAATTCGTTTAAATTTAATCAAATTAAATTTGCTCCTTTTAGCACCCTTGCTTGAAACTTTTTTTTTTTTGGTTTGAATATTGAAGAAGTAAGTTATGACTTGGCTCCTAAAGCATATTGTTAAAGAAGATTGCAATAATAAGATATAATAATTTTGTTTATCCTTGTTTCCTATTGACTAAACAATCCCTTGATTAGCGCAAGTCCCACAATCTTATTTTTCCACAAAATACTTTTAAAATCATCAATGGAATTTCATATTCTCTTGTTGATTTTGACTAATTGCTAACAACATTTTATTAGTATGCTAATAATAATATAATATACCATAACACGATAAAACATGTAAATACAAATTCTATAGTCAAGAAAAGATAGTGCGTAATGGATGAGATTGTTCCTCCTTTAATTAGAAGTTTTGGGTTCGAACTTTGAGTAAATGAGGCCCTATGCAACACAAATCTGAATTAGTCAGACTTCAATATAAATATCAGATATCTGATAAAAAAATGTCTTATATTATGAAGATAAATTGATTATTTCTGATGAACACTGAATTCAACTAAAATTTTAAATTACAATATGCGAGTTAAAATTCTAACTTATAATATTTAAGTTAAAACTATATATATTACTTTGAATTAGGCTTTCATTACCCCTAATTATTACGTGAACAGATGTCTTTACTTTTTTTTTTCTTTTATATTTATAGCAGTTGAACATTGAAACTTTACCTACATTTAAACATAGTTACTCTTTCTTTTTTTTAAAGAAAAAAGAATTAGTACATGATTTGTAGTACATGGGTCCCATAAATTATCAGTGTGAATTTGGACGTTCGATATTTTTCTTTTTCAAAAAAGTAAAAATTGACAGATAACTACATAAATTCTACAAATTTATTTTTCTATAGTAAAAAACATTTGCTAAAATGAATCTAATGCAATCATGATTTATCATTTATCGATACGTGAAAAACTCTCACGATACAAATTAACTCCTTTTCGTTGAAAATTCTTATGATATGAACGTCCACAACACAAAGCATGAAAAGTGATCTTTTCTACTCAAAATACTTGCCGTTTTGGACTAATTAATGGACATACAAGTTAACTAGCATTAGTAATAGGGTGAATTCGATTCAATAATATTTAAGAAAAAAATAAAGTTACGTTTGATATATATTTTATATATATAAAATAAAAAAGAAAAAAAAGGAGGAGGCAGGCCTTTAGGGAATTGATTTTGGATAGTGTAAAGATCAAATCCAACACCTCCATATGGACGACTCTTGTTAAAACTATGGAGTTAGTCACTTAATTTGTCTATTTTTTCAATATTCCTGCCCCACCATCTTCTAAATGGCGTAATCAAAATTTGAAATTTATTATTTGAGTCATTTTAATTATCAAGTTTTTAATTGGATATTTATATAAATATATATCACCCACTAGATTTCTCAATAGTGGTGATGGAACTAAACTCCTTCTACATATTCGGTAAAACTCAATAATTTTAACTAAGATTTTATATTTATGTCTTTAAATCTACTTACATATAATAATAATTATTCTCTATATATTCAACAAAACTCAATAATTATAATTTAGATTCTATATTTATGTTTTTAAATCTACTTACATGTAATAGTAATTATTTTCTACATGTTTGACTAAACTCAATAATTTTACCTGAGATTTTATATTTATGTTTTATTAAATCTACTTACATGTAATAATAATTATTCTCTATATATTCGGTAAAACTCAATAATTATAATTTAGATTCTATATTTATGTTTTTAAATCTACTTACATGTAATAGTAATTATTTTCTACATGTTTGACTAAACTCAATAATTTTACCTGAGATTTTATATTTATGTTTTATTAAATCTACTTACATGTAATAATAATTATTCTCTATATATTCAACAAAACTCAATAATTATAATTTAGATTCTATATTTATGTTTTTAAATCTACTTACATGTAATATTAATTGTTTTCTACATGTTTGACTAAACTCAATAATTTTAATTGATATTTTATATTTATGTTTAAAGATCTACTTAAATGTAATAATAATTATTTTTAACCTCCCTTCGTTTTAATTTAATTGTTCTGGTCTTACATTAAAGATACATTATTGCATGTATTTTAATTTTCATGATATTAAAAATTAAGATTAAAAAGTTGTCAAAAAGTCAAAACAAGAAAAAAAAACATTAATTTTCTAAACCAATTAAAAGGAAATAAGACAAACAAATTGAAATAATGAAATATATTTTAATTTTTCAGAACTTGTAAATTCAAAATCTTTAACTCCGCCTATTTCATAGTATTAAATACTAGATCTAAGCAAATACTCCGGCTATTTCATAGTAAATACATATAAGATCTAAGCAAAAAATATATTAAATGCATACTTAATATTATAACTCCATCTCTATCCGACCCGATCCATACCCAACAACTCTGCGTTTGTGCATATATAAATACAGTATGAATTAGAACAAACCCCACACAGCACTGGGCACTGGTAACAACTTGTTCATCAAAAGAGCACTCTCCATTATCTGACGAATCAATCAAACAAACAAACGCGGCATTACATCACCATTATTAATACTCATTTCATCCATCAGAATTTGAAAATCTGACATCGTGCTGTATACTAACTCTTTGTCTAATTGCTTCGGGATCTGATAAAATCACCGTACGTTGCTGTTAATCACTGTTTGTTTGTTCGTTTTCTATTCTTTTTGGTTTATAGTGACAGAAATGTTAATGGTTTTTTTTTTTTTTAACAGATTTTTGCAGATTTTTGAAGTTTCTATGGCGAATTGTTAATTAAGCTAAGAATGGGGAAAGCTGGTAGAGATTGGGGACAGATCTATTCAATTTACGGTGTTGATGATTGGCAAACCCCGATATTTCTGCTAATTTATGCTATCTTCTTCTCTATACTGTCTGTGATTTTTCTAGTTTATTTCGAACCTATCTGCTATTTCTTCCACCATTTCTTACCTGGCCTAAGCTCAGCTCGTTTCGCCGCCGGATTCACCGGTTCCGTCACTGCACTCTCCGCCGTTTGCCTTTTCTACGCCGCCGGCAACATTTTTTACTCCTCCGTTTCGCTTCACTGGGAAATGGCACAGAGGATGGTGAACGCCGTTGGTGATTGGTCTTCCGTTAAGCATGCTCTTGACCTTGGCTGTGGCCGTGGGATCCTCCTCAACGCCGTCGCTCTACAGCTGAAGAAATCCGGGTCATCCGGTCGGGTCGTCGGGTTACATCCAACACCGACTTGTTCTCTCTCTACTCTCCGAACTGCCGGGATTGAAGGTGTTCAGGAGTACGTCACGTGCCGGTCAGGTGACCCGAGAAAACTTCCGTTCAGTGATAATTACTTCGACGTGGTGGCGTCGGCGGCGTTTGTACACACGGTGGGGAAGGAGTTCGGGCAGAAAACGGCGGTAGCGGCGGCGGAGAGGATGAGGGTGTTGGGGGAGGTGGTGAGGGTGCTGAAACCCGGCGGCGTTGGGGTGGTGTGGGATCTGGTGCACGCGCCGGAGTACGTGAAGAGACTGCAGGAATTGAAGATGGAGGATATTCGGGTTTCGGAGCGGGTCACGGCGTTTATGGTCAACAGCCACGTCATCGTATTCAACAAGCCAAGTCAGCATTTTGTGGGACCCAATGAAGTTAGACTGGATTGGAGACTCAACAATCTTTGTTGATAAAATTGCAAAATATATAACATATGAATATGAAAGTGATAATAGCATAAGTAATGGGTACTGTTTTCTACTTTTTTAATTTTGTAGGGGCCTATATGACAATCTGGAGAAGCAAAGTGGACCCAGATGCAATTAATGATAGTAGTAGTAATATCTACTAGATTAGTTCAAATTTGGAAAATTAAGAAAAATGACATATATAGAGAATGTAATTTTCCCCATTTTGATGAGGAAATCTGAAATTGCTCTTCTTTATATGGTGATATATATGATAATCTATTGTCATTTGTACATAATGTTTTTGATATATAAGTTTAATTAATATTTCTAAATTGCTCTACTAATTGGTATTATATTATGTGAGAATAAATATTTCATATAAACCTGACAAGTAAATATAATCAAACACATTATTAAACATTTTGATTCGAGAAAAACATCTGACTTCTTGAAACAACTCAAACGAGTAGAACAATTATTCTAAATCACATGAGTATATTAAGTTACGAAGTTGGAAAGATTTGATTTTATAATTTAGGGATAAATGTCTGAATTATATCCCAACTTTGGTCGTATTTGCTGTTGCGATACTAAACTTTCATAAGGACCTATTACCTCCCTAGACTATTTAATACCGTATTTTTTACCCCTTGAACTATTTAATAGTGTATTTTAAAGGTATATATGTGCCCACGTGGACACATTACTATTTATAATTTTGCATTATTTTTTATGTCCACGTGGGCAAATATATATGTTTAAAATATGGTATCAAATACTCTAGAGAAGTAATAGGTCCTCATGAAAGTTTAGTATCGTAACAGCAAATCCGACCAAAGTTGAAGTATTTTTCAGACTCTTATCCCTATAATTTATTATATATGTTATTTTAGTTAATTATGACCTTTCTCATTCCTCTATTCGTAAAGTGGACATACAAGACTTATTTGCATCTATATTAGCTTTGATGAATAGAGTTATATATTACATGTTGTTGATAAAAGATAACATATATCTCATGAAATTAGTCAAAATATGTGAAAGTTGACTCTAACACAAAGTAAATGGACACACAAGATTATTACTTCCTTAGAAAGGTGTTAAACATAATGGTTTAAAGTATCAAATGTCTAGTTGAAATCTAAACTTTATTTTATTTTGAAGTCATATTATTAGGATGAAGAATTATTATTTTTGGGTAAATAAGTGAGGCTTGGAGTTGTTGGGGGGTCATTATCGTACGTATAGTAGAAAAAGAAATGACTTCAATGAAAATTTAAAAATAATTGTGGACCTGAAAATCATTAGTGGTAAATTTAGATTTTAGAAGTGTACGTGGAAATAAGTTAGTTAGCAAATATTAAATTCTACCAGTCCTCCTGTCTACCAGCATTTGCAAAATTCTATATTTCAAATCTTGACTTTTATGACTTTTTTCCATTTTTGTTAGCCAGTTATTAATTTATGTGATAATATTTGATCAGATATAAAATAATAATAATAATAATATATTTAATATAATTTGTAAGTGAGATTTGAAAAAAATAACATGTTTCGAACCTTTTATTGTGAAACGTAGAGAGAATATTTTTAATCGACTCTTGATACAAAAGATGAGCAGGATATATATGTGTGTATGTGACTATATATTGTAACATTAAGAATAAATTAAATATTTTAAAGATAAATTGTTGTTATATATAAGAATATGTAATTCTTTTTGGGATGTAAAAGAAAAAAAGATACAATTTGATAGGAGAGAGTATAAGATGTGGATAAATAAACCATTAAGAAATTTAAAGCTGACAATTAAATACTATAATTATGATATTCTCTCTATTATTAAATAACAACTACTTTCTGTTTTTTAAAAAATAATAATTATGTGGACTATTTTGAAAAGAAGACGGTCCTGATTAAAACAGATTTCATTTTCACGCCTTACATTTAAAATTTATAATTAAGAAAGGATGAATACTAACACTACATCACAACTTTGTAAATGTAGCTGAAATTTAAATCAACTAATTATTCTCAAATGTGATCAAATTAAGCACAAATTATTTTAATAACAAATTAATGTATTGTTCATGGTAGTCAACTTAACACTTATTCTTTAAACAAACTCTCTTCACACTTATTCAATGATCTTTTATCTTATTTGTATTAAGATTTAAAACTTTTTTGTATTCTTTCATTATTTTCTTAAATGCCTCTAACATAATATATATATATGCTCTTAATTTAATCTCTTTATAACTAGACAAGACAATAATTATATATATGTTGACTAATTTGTGCATAGGCTAGTTAATTTTGTCAAACACAAAAGAAAAGAAAAAAACATTTGTCAACAAAATTGACAAAATTTCATTTACTAGGAAAATCATATGAATGGTGAAAATGAAGTTGAATGTTATATTATATTATATATATATATATAGGCCATAGTATCGTAGGACAATAGAATTGGGACCTCTTTTTAATAATAACATGTGGTTAGGTATTTGAATAATTGGATAAAAGGTTGAAAAAAAAGCTAATAGATATAGCAATTGAGGTCCTTGTCTAGTCTCTATCCTACACATATTAGACATTATAAAGAACATTATTTTAGTTCAAAAGTCTTTTCTGCATTTACTCCTTTTGTAGAATGGAATTTGAATGGTAGAGGAGGCTATGTTTGTTTAGAGTGAAGGAAAAAAAAAATCAACTATATTTTTTCGAAAAATAAATGATTTTCTTACTTTTAGTTTCTGGTATTTTGTGAATAAGTGAAAACTATTATCTTATAAGTATTTATATATAATATAGACAAATAGTATGAAGGTTGGGGGTGGGAAGGGGATAATCATCATGAAATGTCACTTGTGGAATTTATTTTTCTTACGTACTCTTATCAAAAAAGTCGTTTTCCTGATATTTAAGGAACCTTTTTTCTTTGAAAATTAAAATTTGACCAATTAAATATGATTTTTTTTAAAAATATTTTGCAATAAATGTATTGATGGAAAGATTTTGCCTAACCTAATTGTTGATAGCACAAATATCTACACCGTTTATTTAAGTGGCATGCACGTAGGTTGCACAATATAATGTTATAATTAATATAAAAATGAAGAAGATCAAATAATGAAATACATATCCTTAGAAACAAATTATATAACAGAAGATTATTATTTTGGTTTTTAAAAAATAAATAAATATAAACCACATAAAATTTTGACTACATGTGAAAGCAAGAGAAACGAATGACTAATGCATACATATATATAGGTCCTACACAACAAAAGAATATTGAAATCGACCCTATATATATATCTTTTCCTCCATAAGAAAAGTTCAAAGTAATGATTTTGAATAAGGGAACTTTAATGGGCATGGCATATAGGATTTTGGTTTTCCACATGGTATTCAATATTCGTTCTGGGACTTAATTAATTTGCATTTGCGTTGAAAAGTTTCATTATGGATCTCTAGCAGATGTGACTCTATATTCAATGCTCAAATCTGAAATCTCTAATTTAAAATGAAAGAATATTACTCCAATTTACTATTTCATTATAACTTTTGGTAGTTCAATATTATGGGCATAACATAGAGTAATAGATAAGTTCAATATTACTATTTCCCTTAGTAGCCTCTTTCCATTTGTATCATTGTATGTATGCTATCAAAGAAAGTAATAAATTGCAATGATAGAAAAATTTAGATGCAATTTGAATTTTTTAGCCTTTATAATATAAAAATAACCTTATTATTGTATTTAAAATACACATCACTCATGACGCTTCGTGACAAATCAAAATCATGAGTGGGACAATGCTTTTGTTTGATAGACGTGTACACAAAATTTAAATTTGATTTTGATAATGGTAGGATAATAACTTTATACGTTAGCAATTCGATTTTACATTTTAATTTTATAAATATTTAGTAAAATATACATAAGATTCAAACAAAATTTACAAAATTCTATTATATTCGCCCGTATCGTTAATGACAAACTAAACCAACTAAAACAACAACAATGATGTTGATTGTAGGTTTGGTAGGATTACAAGGATTTGCTAACAAAAGTATTTCATGATTTAGGTGTTTCAACTACATTTCAGAGTTGGACAATGTTTGTGCTTGCCATTGATGTTTGAGCTATCATTATAAACAGATTTGGCTAATATAAATTGGAATATTAAATGGCCACCTAAATAATAAATATGTTGATTAAGATTTAAGACCAAACAATTTATGATATTTCTTCTCTCCTAATTTTGTATCGTCCATTAATCAAAATGCCTACTTAATTCCAATTATAATATCCAAAAGTTTAAACACTCTAATCTAGCAATTAAATAGGCATGTGCTCCGAATGACTTTTTCAGTCCTAGGTCTTTTAGGTGACAGAATAACGTAAATAAAGTGTGAGCTTTTTGCGAATGCTATACCAAGATAAATACCGATATAAAAGCTATATTTTTACAACGTTTCAACTATCAATATAGATTTAGCATGTGGAAGAGTTGATGGAGACCACATACCTTAATTTATTCCTTCTCTCCTGATTTTTGTGTGTTTACATTAACACTTGCCGGAATATTTGGGTCCTTAAAACATGGTTAATGTTGGATTAGTAAACCTCTTTTGCTTTCAAAGTTCTCCCTGCCTTTCTCTTTCAAGTTTTTCCTTACGACAATAATAACAACAACATATCTAAGGTAATCACATAAAAACTCTCTAGAGAGAGTGCATATCCAGGGTAATCGCATAAGTAAGGGCTAGAGAGAGTGATGTGTATACAACCTTACCTTTACAATGTTTCGTTCAAGAAGAAAATAATGAACTTTTATGACATGATAAATTCAAGATATGCTTAATTTATGGTGTAAATCATACTTCTTGGTAATTAGGGGTGTGGGAAGGGGTTAGTACTTTCTAATTGGATTTATAAATATTGTTTATCTTAAATTTTCAACAAGGTCCCATGGTCTAGTGGTCAGGACATTGGACTCTGAATCCAGTAACCCGAGTTCAAGTCTCGGTGGGACCTATTCTTTTTTTCTGATTTTCTAAAGATAGAAGATTAGATTTTTATAACAGAATGGCCACTCAATAGTTTTTTTTGTTTGTTTTTGTTTTTGAAGATATTTGATTCTGTATATTAATCGTGTAAACAATACCTCACACAACCTATAAAAAGTTTCTTCAGTAGAAAATTAATTAAGGGACATCATTCGATAAAATACTACTAATTGAAATTATTTTCAAATCTGGAAGACACGAGCATTTTAAGTGGTTATTTTATCTATAGACAAACAATTATAGTATCACTGGGATGATTCTCGGACGATGACGCGAAAAGTGTTAGATACATGATGAAGACTGGAAGATCATCTAGCTCAACCAAAAAGATCAAACAAGGAGCAACAAAGAAAAGATATGAAAAAAATAATCAAGTTTTAATACAAAAGCACAAGGCATATAGTCAGAGCATGCACATCAGAATCTCATCTACTGTACAAGCAAAAATGTTCTCTGTCTACATCTTTGACACTAAAAAAAACTTGCTTCCTTAACTGTTGTGATTTGAAAAAAGAATACATATTGTACAAACACTGGTCGACTCCAAGTTTTCAAGTTAGACCATCCATGTGAAGCTCATCATGCTTTTAAGGAGAAAGGAGGAAAGGATGGCCAAAGGCTTCAGGGTGGTATGTATGCAGAAAGAAGAACTTAAAGCTGGAGGGAAGACGCACACCAGTATTGGCCTTTTCAACATTTGGCAACCCCAATTGGGAAGCCCAAAGAAAGAGCTATCAAGGCCTCTTTTTCAGTTTCTTTCTCCAAATCTTTCTTCGTCACTGGGCCACCCAACTGCTCATCTATGAAATTATCCATCAAATTCTCATCATAATTCCTAGAAGCTATCCTCTTTCTCACAGGTCTCTCTTTGAGATTGAAACCCCTGAATTTGGGATTTCCATTTTTCTTTTCATTTTCCCTACAAATTGGTATTACTATACAACGATGTTACACTGAACTCACCCTAATTATAGCCTGAATTCACTTCAAAATTCCAAGTCTCGGCAATCTGATAACAATTCAATCTGCATAAAGTAAAACAAAACTTTTTTCCAGAAAAATTGAAACTTACACTAAATTGGATATTAAAATTGATCATAGAAAGCTAGTAAAAAATGTAACAATGAGATTAGAATTTCGATTTCTACACGTAAAAGGAGTCACAAAGTACTTCTACGTCAATTTCAAATTCGAATTTTATCATGGGAATTAGGAATTAGGGTTTATGATTCATGAGAAGGAAAACTTACAATTTCATGCCAGTGGAGATCCTGAAGGTGTTCCGGGAAGCAAAGAATTCACGGGGGAAAGGTTTACTTCGGCGACATTTGAAATTGGCGGGCGAAAAAGGGAATTAGGGGTCCGAATTTCAAATTGGGCTTGACTGCTCAAAATCTGTTGGGCCAGAGCCTGGGTAACTATACGAAGTTAAACCCAGATTCACGTAAATGATTCCTATATTTCCCCTCAAATTATTATGATTATTACATCCATATATTAACTGATAACATTTTTTAAGTTGGGAAAAGTTGACTAAAATCGTCCTTCTGTTAATATTTTCTTCTATTTTAACGAAGTTTTCTTTGTCATATGCAATTTATTATTATATTTTAAATAATTTTTTATGAGTTTTTCAAAGATCGAGGCCTGCATACTCAAAACTAGTTGGGCCAAAGCCGGCTAAAGGTAAAGTTTCGAGAGTCGGAGAACACCTATATATACGAAATTAGACTTATATTTGATCTATTAGTGATCTTCAATACGCCGAAAAGTGTCAAATACATGATGAAGACCGGAAAATCATCTAGCTCAACCAAAAGGAGCACAAAAACAACCAAGAAAATATATGCCAACAATCAAGTTTTAAGTAATTCAAAAGCACAAGGCATATAACATGCACATAATATAGTAAAACCAATAATCACTTAAAACTCTTTAATTCATCCATCTCCCGACTACTGTTGTTCCGTCTACAAATAAATTCTCTCTCAGAATCTCATCTATTGTACAAGCAAAACTGTTCTCTGTACATTAGGTCTACATCTTTGACACTAAAAAAACTCACTTCCTTTACCGTTGCGACTTAGAAAAGAATACATATTGTACAAACACTGGTAGACTCCAAGTTTTCAAGTTAAACCATCCATGCTTTTAAGGAGAAAGGAGGAAAGGATGACCAAAGTCTTCAGGGTGGTATGCAGAAAGAAGAACTTAAAGCTGGAGGGAAGACGCACACCAAATGTGGACTAGGAGGATTGCAACAAATATTGGCCTTATCAACATTTGGCAACCCCAATTGAGGAGGACGAACATATCCAGCAACCAGTGGTAAGCATAATACTGAAATAGTTATTCTCGATCCTGTCACAGTACAAAACAAGTATGAGTACCCGCAGAGCACTTGTAATACAAGTTGAAAGTCAAAACAATGAAAATAATGACCTTGTTCCGTAGAGAGTAAGACATGTCCCCTTTTCCTCCCAGCAATCATCCAATGATCTGAATTTGCATGGACCTCGTATAGAACATCATCCTTGCAAGAGAAACAAAAAAGGAGGCACTTATCATCTAAAGGAAGTCTTTTGTCCCATTATGACATATATGGTATTACAAGTTAGTTTTACATGATGTGAGAAATTTACAAGAATAACCAGATCAAACAGATATACATGTGCAGCAGCAGCCAGGGCTCGATTAGATAGCTTTCTATATTTCTTAATTTCGATAGAAAATAATTAGCTTCTTGACGAGTCTAAAGTAGAAGTCGAGAAATTCGAGGGAGTTATCCAGTAAGTCACCCAGATGATTGATCAAAAGGAGAAAGGAAAAACCAACAGTAAAAAAAGCTTCGGACTATTGAAAGATTGAGCAATTTATATGGACAGATAGGATTGATAAACTTTGTTATTGAAAATGCCAAAGAGGATTGCAGATCATCAGTACTTACATTGTTTTCAGAAGCTGCATTTTCCTCCAAACTCTTTAACCTTTCAACTCTCCATCTCATGCTAACAAGATGTCCTACTTGAAGATCAGTTGAAGAAAGAGGTAGAAAACCGACGGCAAAGCAAGGGTCAAGCACAGGTCTCTGTAAAAGAAGAGAGCTCTTGAAAATCAGACTCTGAGTCGATCCATCATGTCCACTAGGTTCCTCAGCATTGGGGTCATGGGCACCAGCAGCTCTATTTCCCCAAATACCAAATCTAATATTTAAAATGCTCTCAGGACACTGGATCTCAGCTTCTTCTAAGCAAACCACAAAAGGAAAAGGCAAGACTGAAAATTAGTGTCATGAAATATCATAAGTTGCTTCTTTAAATATTTAGATAAGTTTCAAGAATTCAAAATATGTAGCATGCATTTTCCTCCCCCGTGTAATTCAAATTTATCCCTATCAACTGTCCATAAAGGAATATCCTTAGTAGACTCCAGTAGATATTTCCTCTTATTTTCTGCTTTTGGTCGATGGCTAATCAAAAGCATGCAGGGCAAAATGTTGTCCAAGATTTCCCAGTATTGCAGAAAGTGTAGTGGATGATATGCCATAATTGGGCACCCTACTATTAGTATCAGTACATAAAGGAAGTCAAAAATTAATGACTGCCGAGTCTGTGACTAAGAGGGAAAATTGCAGGGCATACCTCCTATTGGTGCACTTGCCAGGCATACACTGAAGAGAATTCCAGCTCTAGATTTCGGAGAGATCACTAAGGGGAAGAAGCCAGAGATCGGCTTTTTATCACCATTTCTAGTGTGGGCAAAACCTTCTTGAAGATCAAGCCAAGAGTCATAGATGGTCAATGTAGCTTGGACTTGTGATTGCAGGATCACCTAGACAAAGCAGGAAACACTAACCATGAGAGAGTTGACATTAATGAAGGTCATGCAATTTCTTGACACTGCAATGATACAATTCTATAAAACACAGAACTACAGACATCAGAGACAATTGTGTGCATTTCTGGAAACAGTAATCCTAACACAAAGGATGCAAATTCAGATGGCTTCTTGCATCTCCTATGCCTTTTCTTCTCTTTAAGTCATTTATTTTTCTTCTCTATTTCTATTACATCCAGACATCCAAAAATACTTATAAAGAACCACTGATCAACAGAGAAAATGACTGCTCTAGCCTGTAACTGCCCACACCCACACCCCACCCACCCCAAAAAACCACCACCAAACAAAAGCGGCAGAAAAGATTACCTGCAAAAGCAATTTTCCATCAGTGCTTTTGTCCGTAACTCGTGTACTTACAGAGAAGGGGTCAGTGAAGTGCACAGCAATTGTCCTGCAAAGAAGTTAGATTCCAGATTAGTCTTACTAACAAGAATATGCATAAAAAAGTATCAAAAATTAGAAGTATGAAATGAAAAAATGAGGAAGGTTAACCTTTCAAATATTTGGTTCCGCGAAACTCCAAATTCAAGTTTTAAAGCTATTGTTCTCAGTCCCTCCACTAGGTTCTGTCTCTGGGGAACAACTGCACCTGATAGGTAAAGCAGGTGTTTAGGAAGTGGAAAAACAGATTTATGGAGCTGCGACTATGCTGTTTGAACCACCACTAGTTTATTAATTATCACCTGCAGGAGCGCCTTTAGGAAGTTCATCACTGGTAGCACGCACAGGAATCCACAAAACAGAAGTTATGTTGCTTGCCCAACCAGGCAGCTCAATATTTCCATCATGAAGAGACATTTGTTTAACTTCGGGAGTAGCTGCAGAACTGTCATCATCTTTAGAACCTTCAGAATGGTCTAACTCATTTGTGTGCCCATTCATGTGCCTCTCAATTTCAATATGATGCGATTTTTCAATAGTCAACCCAGGACCAGTGTCTATGTGCAGAATTGCACCTTTAAGAGAGTAACTAATTGGCTTCACAATTATTCCAACCCACTGAGGTTCATTCATCAATAAAGCAGATGAAACAGCAGCAGTAAGATCAACCAGAGACCTTGGCTTGAACACCTTTCAAAAAAGTTCAAGAAATATAGAAGGCCTTTCAGATAATCATTTTGAGAAAGACCATTTTTCTTTTTGAGAAAGATTTCAGATAATCATTCTGTATAATAAATTGTAGAGCATTTGCATACAAAAAAATCAATAAGAATATTTGAGGATAGAAGTGAAGGATGACACTCTATCCTTGTGGAATACCTATCCCAACCTTCACAATTCATTTTTTCGTCTCTCCACTTATATGAAATATCCTTTACCTTTAAGATTGGCCTTGTTGGCTTCTCATAACTCATAAAATCATCACTATCTGCAGGAGCACCCTTTGAAAAGCTGTGAGATCTAAAACTTAGTAAACCAATTTTCCCTGTAAGAACCCCCAAAACATAAGAACCGGGTCTCTGCGGAGGTAAATTGATCATGATTGTATTCCTTCCAGGCTTTAATATCGTCTCACCGGATCTTTTTATTGCCTGAGAAAAAATCTCATAAAAGCTTATTGCACTAGAAGATACAGTTTCTAAAAACTACTTGAGGAGATGCGATAGAGAGTAAAACAGAATACCTTAACACCCTCATCGGTATTAGTTGTGGCTGTGAGAGTTAGACTAAGTGATTCTAGAGTAATGTCATCAGGAAATCCACTCCATACAATGACGGAGAGTGTACCAGGATCGCCATCACAAAGCTGCAGTGGTGGTCCAGGATTGCCAGAAAATGTTATCAGTGAGGACACATCTAGAGGCACGGTGTTCTCCATCTCACTATGAGCAAGACGAACCACTTCAGACTGAAATGCTTGACGTTCCTTGCTGGAGAACAATCCTTTATCCAATGAGAGCAATCTTACACATGAAGATAGATAGCCAGCTTGATCACCAAGTTCCTTTTGGCACTCAGCTAAATTGGGAAGGACCTCAGCTAAAAGATTCTGCCATCCTTCACCAGAATAAAGAGCACAAACCTTTTCATACAATTTTGCAGCAAGATCATAATTTCCGTTTTTATGGAACACAGCTGCAATTTCACCATCAAGTACAACTCCATGCCTCTTCCACCATGAACGATGATAGTTGTTGGCAGCTCCTTTTGACAGCTCCATGTATTTTTGCTGAGATTAAAACTGATTAGAATTGCATAAAGAATGAAGAATATAAAACAAAACATGACTCTACATAAATACTAAGGATTAAACTGCTGCTGAATAGTGCATGTAAAGGTGTCCAATTCACAAGCAATTAAATAAAATATATGCAGAACTCAAATAAGTAGTATCATGCCTATTCACATGTAGTATACAGAACTCTATTCCAAGTACCATCACTATTCAAAGGTACACATAAATCCTGAGAGAAGATACGAACCTCAAATTCCTGGACAGAAGACAAAGATTTCCACAGTTCTGCATCAGAAATTGTATTCCGCAAAGCATGCTCAGCAGCAACGCAAATTTCTGAAAGCCTCAAAGGTCGGCTGATTGAGCTCTCAAAGTTTCCAGGAGAAGAGTTAGTTCTTGACATTGATATCGACTGTGATTTTGCTGGTGAAGACATTGAACCTGAGCTGTCGGCAGATGACGACAAGGTAAGAGCTCAGCCTTTGAGGTTACAATATAACATATGAAAATGTGAAGCCTCTTGGGGAAACTAACACCAATGTTCTAATCTAATTTTAGATTTTTTACCATATGGCTTCAGGAAAACATCCTTCAGTCAAATGATTAGTAAGAAATAGATGAAACGACACCAGACATCCCTTTTTCTGTGCCCTGCTTTCTCTTAATGATGTTCTCAGGAGATAATTCTTGGACTAAAAGAAAATATTGACACTCATGTAAACCATAGTCTTTGTCCATGCATCCATATAATTACACTTTGAAGGGACCCTTGAGTAATCAACTTAAACAGTCTATTCAGCTTTATATCCTCCAGTAATTCACTTAAATTGACACAGGCATGCTTATAAAAAGCATTATTATTCACCTTACCGATTGTTCAAACAATATGTTGCTGTTTTTGAAAAAAGAGCAATTTTCAACTGCACAATAGTGATAAGTGAAGTGGAAACATATTAAGTCAAGAATGCAAATAGGAGTCCGTAAGCTTGTCGCTTCCTATACAAGTAATATAGGAAATTATCAAACTTCTTATTCGAGAACTACCAAACTTCTAAAATTTCCAAAACATGGCAACTGATAATCTCAAAACAGCCCAATCACCCAACCTTTGCCTTGTTAAGTATGGATGCACTTAATAGAAAAGTACAAATAAAACATTCATCTTAATCAATCTCCATTACCCATCAATTGCATTTGGATGTCCATCAAACATTTCAAACACATTCCCAGCAGAAATAGAAGCTCTTCTGCGATTTGCTTCTCGCAAAAGTACAGATGGTTCTAGAGGCAAAGGCTTCCTCTGAATACCAAAATGCTTAACCTGCAGACTTTCTTCAAACATCATCTGCAAAGAAATTGTGGCCAATGGTATGAAAAGGCATTTCAATTGTAAACATAAATGCAAATAATGTCAAAAGTGGATATTGGGCCCATTATTGCTGGCTAAGCAGACCTTTAAAATTTGAAATGTCCCAAGGATGGCATGATTAATATGGGACGCAGGTATGCAAGAGAAACTCATATGTTAATGTCAGTTAGTCTATCATAAAAGTATCCACCCTGCCAATGGCACCATGAACTTACATTGGAGATCAAAACATGGAAATTTTATCTCTTCTACTTGCAACTCAAGCAATATTAGCTATTTGTGTACATCAACGATTTGCCAAACCTCTAGCTTTTTTAGTTGCTTAATATTCAATTTGCATATGTCAGCGTGTTGCCTATATGCTACATATTCCTTCCTAAGTTTTTCTCTTACCCTACAGGATGAATCCTAACTGATCTTTCAAAATGTCTGAAGGTTGATGAGAAAGGAGGAATTTTACTTTACAAACCGCATGCCCTTTCACACGCATCAACTCATTAACTTTAGCAGTCACCAATTTAAAAAATTTCAGCTAGGTAATTGCTATAGGAGAAAATCAGTTCTTCTCATGCATTCTCCACGCCCCAAAAGAATGGTATGCTTTTAGATGGGCATGTGTTTCTGGCATATCTTCAATGACCAGGAGTAAAAACGCACCTTTTCTTTCACAAGCACCTCAGATGAAGCATCGGGAGGAAGAGAAGGCCAAACTCCTGGCTTAGGCCAAGGCAGCATGCTAAGTGAAGCACTGCGCATACGAATGAAATATACATGAGCTTTCAGTAAATTCAACAACCTTTCTTGTATGACTAGGATTACCCTCCTGTGGGATGGTTGGTTTAGACAAATGCCCCAATACAAGAAAAAGGTGTTGTCAAGAGCAACAGTGCGAGTACCTGTTCACGGGACTTCTTTCAATATGTAATCCATAACCAATTAAATATGCCAGCCGCATGAACTGCCACAACCATAACAAGCTTCAACGGAAGGCAGAGAGTAACTTGTTATAAATAAAAGCTAAAGGAACAAAAACTGAATCCAGAATCAAAATTATTTGAAAATTTGAGGAAAATGACAGCCCTAAAAGCTACATACACGTGACCAGCATTTCAAAACTCATCAGAAAACAAATCTTCCGTAGGATGGTCAAGTTTAAGGTTAGTCTTCAGTAGATACATCTGACAACATCAGATGATACTTCTTAGCATAGATTAGTTTACCTTAGTACGACATAAAGAATAAAGGTCCCCCTGAACACGGTAAAACTCTTTTTCAATGTCAGAAGCCACTTCTCCATCTTTGTATTGAGCAGCAGTTGCAGTGATTAAAGACAAGGAAGCAGTTATAACCCATACTTCACGCGTGCAGAAGGGCAATTTACTCTGGAACAACAGAAGCACATATGAAAAATCAATTAATTAACTACACCTCAATCCCAATAGATGGAGATATATGAATCAGTAAAATAAATATTCCACTCCATTCGGACTGTACTGGCAATTAAGTTGCCTTTTAAAGCAAAGGATTGAATGAAAACTAAAAAACAGATTATAAATAATAAAAAAGGATTCAATCCTCACAGACAATAGAAATGATGAAGCAGGTAAAAGAGAACTCATTACCTCATGAAGGGCCAATGCCTTTGAGAAGCTAATAATAAATGAATGCCCCCTTGATGCTACTTCAAATGGTCGGGTCAGCTTAAAGAGAAGCTGCAGGTATGAATGGAAAAATAAATCTTGATTAAACATCATTAGAAAAATGCTTAAGATAATTTAAGTGCTAGGAGAATTGACCATCTATGTTCTTCGCTTTTTAAAAAAAATTATTGTTTGTAGGGGTGGAGGTGGATGTGTGGGCATACTAGGAGACTATGTTGGTCGGACACTTCAAAAATGTCACTGGGTGCGCGTACGATCCTCCAAGAGTAGTGCATTTTTAGAGAAACCGACACTGGTGCAGCTGCATATTTGGAGAGTCCAAGTAACATAGCTAGGAGAGATAAAATTAGGAATGAAGATGTCTAGGATAAGGTAGGAGTGACCTTTGTGGTATATAAGATGAGAGAAGCGAGACTGAGATGATTTAGGCATGTGAAAAGGAACAGTGTAGATGCCCTAATGAGGAGGTGTGAGTGGTTGGCAAGGGCGGGCTTAATGAGAGGTAGAGGCAGGCTGAAGAAGTGTTCGGGGAGGTAATTAGACAGGACATGGCGCATCTTGAACTTACAGAGGACATGATCTTAGATAAGAGGGTTTGGAGGTTGCGCATTACAGTACAAGGTCAGTTGGCAGTCTAGTGTTCTCTCGCTTTCCTGTGGGATAGCATTGGTGGTAGAACTTGGACCTTCTTTCTTGCCAGTAGTATTAGCACCCTATTCTCACAGTTTGTTGTTCTTCAATTTCGATTATCACCTGTCTTTTTGTGCTTCATTTATCACATTATTTTGTTGGCATTACTATTTTTACCGTTGTATGTTATGTGTTGCTCCCATTTCACATTATTGTGTTGCTGTAACTGCTCTCATTTCTGTATTCTCTTTTTTCAAACTGCTTGGAAATGCTTTATTTTAAGTCGAGGGTCTATCAAAAACAACCTCTCTATCTCTACAAGGTAGAGGTAAGGTCTGGTACACTACACCCTCCCCATACCCCATTTGTGAGATTACACTAGGTATGTTGTTGTTGTTGTTTGTTGGATTCCAAACTTCTAGGGGGTTGAACTTATGAGCACGATACAATCTTTAGAGTGCAGTATCTTTCTATTCCAATTAGTTTTTGAACGTACAGATAACAGAATAGTAGCCAAATAAAGGTATCACAATAGTTGCAAAGATAAGTCAAAAATGTGACACGTGAAACCCAACCAAACATTTAAACTTAAGGAGAATTCATACTTTTAAATGCTTAGTGCTTATTTCTTTTGTATAAGGAAGAGAAATTGTGAAAAAATGCGTATTGCTCCTAAGATTAACAAACACATTTTCTCAAAGTTGAGCACCGGTGAGAAATTTTTTAGCATTAAATGCTCTTCAAAGGTACAGATGAAAAATGATGACATCCAAGAATTGATGGTACCTCATATTCAGAACTTATTCTCATCAGATACCTGAGAAGTCCTATATTTTTTGAGCTACACACATTTACTAAAGTAATATCAGGATCCTGGCATTATGCTAAACACAAAAGTAGAATTAGGTAGCTACAGCAACGGAAACAACCTGTACTGCAAAAATGAGATAGTATGGTGTACATAGAATGAGGTAGCTTACTAAGTACATGACCTTAGATAGGGGAGCAAGGAGGTCGTGGACTAGGATAGAAGGTTAGTAGGTAGTTGAGCGTTGTTTCGCTTTTCAGTGGGTATAGGCTTGGTGGTAGCCTAGAGCACCGTGTATGTCATAATATTAGCCTTCTTCATGTAGTTTCTTGTTTTTTGATATTTGTTACCATATGTCGTTACTGTTCATTTTGTGTATGTTTTGTATTGCTTTCCGTATTAGTTACCATGTTTTTTTCTTCATCACCATATTTTCTCGTTCATAACTATTTTGATTTGATGCACTTGAGCCAAGGTTCTTCGGAAACAATCTCTCTACCTCCATGAGGTAGGGGAAAGATTTGCATACACTATACCCTCCCTAGACCCCACTTTTGAGATTACACTGGGTTTGTTGTTGTTTTCAACCACAATAGTCCGAATCTCTTCAGCAATAGAAACAGCAACATACACGTAGACTCTAGAAAACACTAATTACTAGAAGAGGTTGAGAAAAAGAACTTGTTGTACTCATCAAATTAAATGCCATGAGGGATCCTCAATGTTATGATAGTGCTCATAGATCATAGAAGAGGGCATTATATGGGTAGCACAATTCTTTTCCTGAATCTGACTCCATAGACAGCTTTATAATGTTGTGGGACTACGGAGAAGAACAAGGCAGGCCGTAGAAGTAACAAAAGATTTTGTAACAGATAAATCTATCCAAGATTGAAGTGATAAATTCCCTAGCAAGTTAATCAGCTGACTTCCTCCTCATTATTTATGATCCTCTTTGAGAATGCACGTTATGGATTAGGAATGAGCAAATTGATTTAACTTGCTAGAGTTGCGAGCGCAACCATCACAGTGCCAAAAAAACCTACATTTTGGAGCATTACTAGAAATTACACTCGAATTCCTTTCACCTTTTGTTATGGGCAATTTTTTTTTCATGTCCCATAAGAGAAAGAAGGATGATGAATGCAAGGGAGCAGTGCAGTATTTTTCCTCCGACTGAATAAGAAAAGATTCATATCTTATGCAAAACTAGCCAATTTTAATCATAGGTCTTGCCATACTCACCTTTGATTGGCAGGCAAATAGATACTGCCTGAAGTCAAATTCCCTAAAAGAATCATCTTGAACAATCTGGTTAAGTGCTTTTTTCCCTGGGTTGAGCAATGCAGCCTGATCATCGCCGCTGTCCATTCCTCCAAAGTCCCTCTGTTTCCCAGTCATATTCACTAATCAATAGTGACATATAAAGGTCGGGTCAGTTATCATGTTTAGCATCTTCATAACCAGAACACAACATACAATTTGAGCAATCAAGTTAGCCTAAACAGTAAACTACAAAGCATAATATATATTATCACAGAATTCACAGTGGTTTCTCATGTTACAATAAGAAAGAAAAGCCATCGATGATATCATGTCATCAAATTAAATGGATTTAGCAATGTATTCTTTCCCGTCAAACTTTATAGTACAAAGTACTACTATAAATCAGAATGTTCATCAATCAAAAAAAATTCTACTGTCAAAAGAACTACTGGGGTGGAATAGATTGTGATATATTAAGGATTAGCTGCAAGCATCTTGGGTCCAATGACCTATGAAGAGCATCAGGATTGTAGGACATAATGCAAATTCACATATACATAGGTTTGACAAATGCCATAGAGAAATATAGAGAACCCTAAGGAGATATTTGAGGATTTCTAAATTATGGTATTTCTTATGGAAAAAAGAATCTCTTGATCAGGCAATCTATTTCAGACTTTTATGGAAAAAAAGAATCTCTTTATGACTTCCCTATTGGAAGTAGGGGAAACAAGTTTCAACAGTGGCATATCAAGCTCATTGTCTCTTTCCCACCCTCCACCCCTGGCCATTCCACCCACCGGCCACCACCACCACCGGTCCCCACCCCACCTCATCCCACCCGCATAATGTTTTTTCTGGATTCCAGATAAATGCTTTTGCACAATATTTTTTTGCTTACCAAACACTAGAAAATAAGTAAGAAACTCCACTTATTTTCCATGGAAAACATTTTCCTTCATACCAAGAAACCTGGTAGCATAACAAGAAAGAAGGCAAACTAGTCAAGATGGCTAAGTAAAGAGGTCAACAGCAAACAAGAAGGGTAAGTATGTTTTCAGCAATAAATTTAAACAATTAACATTAATCCATCTTGAAGTTGAGGAGGAAAATAAAAAGAGTCAGCCATTAAGCACCTGTTTCCAAGTAGCAGAGTTCTAGCTCATCATATTCACGTAATGCATCTTCATGGAGATGAGCAATCTCAAACATAAAAGCCAGACTCTCCTGTTAAATGAGAAAAAGTTGTTATTGAAAATCCAGAACATGGATCCTCTCAATAAAATCTAACTCTGAGCAAAAAATGCAATAGTTTGAGGCAACTCCACATAAGCATAATATAATCACTTGGATTATCTAAAGCTAACCTACTAACTGATATAAAGCATAAAGCAAACTCATTACTACCAAGAAGGTCAAATGATCTTCAATAGAAGATATATCGCACTAAAATGCCTTCCAAACAGGAGTTACTAATCTCTGAAATCATGTGTAGATTGTTAAACAATGAAACTTTTCTATATTCGTGAATCCAGGCACTAGCATCTGACAATCCTGCTAATGATGAAGAAAAAAATTGGGATCACACTGGGAATATTGTTGTTGCTGTTGTATTACCTTCAAAATGAAGAAGTTACAGAAGTTCCACACAGGCATGAAGCGCTGTTCACTGAGCTTCCGTATTTCTTCTTCATAAAACTGAATGCGCCTATCAAGCGTATTTCTGATGCATTCCATGATCTTGGCTTCCAAGTCATCCCAGAAATTTGTATCAGGTCCATGAAAGTCTAGTTTGCAACATCTAATACAAAGCATATATCCAAATAGGTTAGAGAGAGAATTTATTTGGGGTGTTAAGATCCAGGTTATTTTTAAAAGGAAGAACAAAAATATTAGTTGGGTACACTTCTGTCTCCTCTCAAGGCTATTCGATCTCTCTCATTTCACGTAATTTTAGCATGTTATTTAACTGGATGAATACCATAGAGATCTGAAGAAAATACTAATGTAACTCAAAACAGATAACGGAAAAGACCAGATGCAGTGAAAGTTGACTGTATGACAACCTGTCAAAAGAAAGGTAGCTTGGTGCCAAAATCCATGAGAGGAAGAATGGTAAATTTCTAATTAGCCTTCTTATTAGAAACATTACATAACTGTCCTTCATGATTATTTTTAGAAAGAAGATGCACTAATGGTTTCTATTGACTGGAAGAAGTAAGAACTAAGATTGAGATGTGGAGTACGATCCCTGTACCTCTCACAAGATGCACTAATGGTTTCTGTAAGTATTTAAAATATTCTTCTGATATTTCCCATTTAGTCAATTTATTTGTAAAGAGAGAAAATTCAGGACTTGCAAAATATTTTTTGAGATGCATGGGTGGCACTGAATCAGCACACTTGTTAATTGCATCAGAACTCATATAATTTGCAGCAGGGGAACACCTTTCTCTCTTCTTGGAGCTAAAATCAACTTCAAGTCTAGCATATACTTTTTTTGCCATCTTGGTGGACTGATCATTGTGAGCTGCTGCTTTAGACACGAACACGATGAACCACTCCCGTTCATCATTTTGAACTATTAACTTTAGGCGTGGCTTGAGAATAGTTTTGAACTCATCAAGATCCTAACAAGGAAAAAGAACCATCAACTTTTACCATATACAAACAAGAAACTATCTTCAAAATAAAAGAAGCAAAAGTAGAATAAATATTTGGACGTTAATCAAGCAGTTTAAGCTAGAAGAGGCTGTCAAAAAAAAAAACTTGAGTTATCAAAAATAAAACTCAAAGGACCATCAAAAGTTGGAAGCATGTCAGGGTTGTTCCTTAACTGCCAATTATTTCCTCACTGAAGAGGCCAATTTTTTTTTAGCGAAACTGGAACTTCTTGTCTACTTCAATTACTTTTACAACAGATGAATGCTGAAATATAAGCAACTACCTTAACTGTAAGATCATGTTGTCTGCCACTGGAGAAATGCTTCCATCGTGAATATCCAAGAAAATGAGTTTGAATGGGTCATTTCACTAACTCAGTCGTGGGTATAACCAGCTAGAGGTCTCCTCCTTACTAACTACACATATAATTTGTCTTATTCTACTGTTTTTCTCCTTCAAAAAATTCTCACTCGATATGCCCTACTTTCTTTGTTTTCTCCATACAGATGCTACTTGGCAAAAGATACCTCCATTTCAGCCACCAACCATATATGAGTTTAGTCCTCTCCAAACAGGAATATAAGCTAACAATGGTAGCTCCACTTGCCCCTTTTAAGTTTTAATCATATTATTCTGCTATTTAATCTCTTGGGTCAAAGAATAAGTCCATGTAATATGGCAAGGGATACTTGAAAGGACTGAAAAGAGATTGGAACAACTCTATCCACCAAGGTTTATGCCGATGGGATGAAATCATGTAGTGTTTTTTATCTCTGCTAGGATATGAACCTAAAGACCTCATGGCTCTCCCCTGACCATTATGTCACACCCTTGGATGCATTATCATTTATAATACTTGAAATGTATAAAGTGAGACAATTGCATAGATTAAGCTAAGTACATATTTTTTTTACTTTTCTTTTTTTATAGGAAAGATAGGTACATGTTATTTTCTCTACATAACATCTTTTCACTGATCAGTTGCGATACACACCATCATCTCTCCAAATTCTGAACAACTGCATCTTTTATATTAACAACAACAACTCACTCAAGGCTGTTATATATTGAATAACGATGCAAAGATAGAAAATTCAACTTTAAAAAGTCAAGTATGCTTTCTACCTCACATGAGACAAGAACCACGGTAGCATATGGCTCTCGGAACCAAAATAATGATTGCTCTTGAGGAAATCGACTACGAAGTCTCGAATCTGTGGTCAATATGTATTCAGCTGGCAATTCATCCACAAGCACAGGATTACGGGTTTTGTTATTGAGAAAAGCTCTCTTGAATGGCAAATGGTCTTCAAACCCCTTCTTTACAAGGGGCCATAAATCACTGACATCTTCAACTGCAAAGTAATTTATTGGAGAAATGAAGTTGAGCAACTGAGACATACAAGATAATGCACAAAAAGTAAAAAATTTACAAGACGAACAAGTCATAGTTTGAAGCTCACAGAGCTCCTAATTAAGGATTATGCTCTAGCAATACTAGTAGAGACTAAATAATATTATATTTAGTTTCTAACTTTCTAATTGTTTCTAACTTTCTAATACTAGCAGAGGATAAAATGGGCACGAGATATTAGTAGTAACATAAGAGAGGTTACTTATTCAAGTATAGGTGCCAGATTTTAATAAGAGTACATAGGAATAGCTCAATTAGAGACAATTTTCCAGGTGCGCACAGACATACTTGATGCAAAGTTAAAACAATTAGAAAGTTAGAAACTAAATATAATATACAGGTACATAATAAATTACAGCATTAAAGTCGGGAAATCTAACAACCTGCTATAGAATCTCACCTCAAACAAAGGTCCTCACACAAGCCTGAAGTAGAGAAGCCAAGAGTAGCAGCACCTACCAAAACTACCGCCTTAACTTTTCAATATCCGAAGTGTGCATTAACTTCAGTAATGTGGCAACAATTCTAAACAACAACAGACTTACTACCCACGGTTGTACCACATAATTCGAACACATGCACATCCAATCAGCTACAACTCCATCACAAGCTCGCTCGGTTCTGCTATTTCTAAATCCAATTAGCCAATTTCATTTCAATACTAAATAATTTGTCTAAGACTAGATGTTCCCTAAATCTCACTCAACATGTGAGTCTCCCCTGACAAACACTGGACCTAATATTAAGTGGAACTACAAAAACAATGCACTAATCCAAAACTACTTAGTATCACCAATTTAGATCCTTCCAATCCATTGTGTTCCGCCATTATCTAACTTTATATTAATTGCAATAGATTAATCAAGTTCTGCAATTCCGCCTTAAAATTGGCTATCTATATCTGACATATAACTAGTAAGCATTTCAAAATGATCTAAAACTAGGAGACACTGATCCATCACGTTACTGATATAGTTGAAACGGCAGTAGCCGGTGCTACCGCCAGGCGCCAGTCATTGCAAAACTACAATTCAAATTACTACTACTACGATGAAGCTAGGGTTTGTATGAAATAGAAATGAGAGATGAGATTTGTTTACCGGCAATGACAACGTGATCGCAAGTAGTTTTAATACTTTGAAACTGAGCTAAGAAGTTCGCCATTACCGATCTGCAGAAAACATATGTGTTGAGCTGAGATCGGCAATTCCCGGAGACGAAGATCCTCTTTACGATTCGTTTCTGATTTAGTACTAATTGATAATTCAGGCGAACGGAAAAAATAAACTAAAATGGGCTAACGTTGAGATTTCTGTGTGTCAGTGAAAATTCTAACTGCTCACTGAACACTGATTTGCTCTCCATCTTCCCATTTCCACTCTGATTTTACTTTGTTTGGATAATGTGGCTATTGTTTAAACTTTTTCCTCCCCTCTTTCGGTAAATTTGGCTATTGTTTAAACTTTTTCCTCCCCTCTTTTTGTCAATTGGTTATTGTTTAAACTTTTTCCTCTACTCTTTTGGACAATTTGGCTATTGTTTAAACTTTTCCTCCACTCTTTTGTATCCTATTTGGGTCATTTGGCTATAGTATAAATGGTTAAAACATGTAATGAATTTTGAATGACCTTCGATTTTCTAGTAATTAAAATGAATTGGATGAGTTGTTCATTGTAATTTTGAATGAACTGGGTTAAATGCTTTTATTGGATTAAGCTAGTATAAGGTATATTAACAAAACCAACTGCGTGTTTTTGGTACGAAGAAAAATGTCTTTCCAATTTTCTCATGTTTGATTGGATTAAATGTTTTTCAAATTGACTTATTTTCCTCAAATTTAAGGAAAATGGGTTCTCTACATAAAGTATGGGAAAATATTTTTCAAAACTTTCTTCGGCATCACCAGTCATCACTCGACTCAGTTCTGGATCCGATCTCAACCCGTGACTTAACTCCCAACCCTAACCCAACCCGAGATCGACTCGAGATCCACCTTTCATCCTCGACCTTAGATCCAACTTTTGACTCCGACCCTAGACCCAACTCTAACCTGACTTGAGACTCGAGATCTAACTCTCGCCCTTGACTCCTGATTTTGACCCCAATCTAGGACTCAACTTTCAAGCCTTACTTTAGACTATTGACCCTCGATCCAAGACTAACTACATGATTTCTGACTCCAGACTCGACCTCAACTCTGACCCATCTTAAAGCTTAACCTAACCTTGACCTCGACTCAAGGTCAAGGTTATGTCTTTGTTGGGAATTGGTCAACGATCTCTGTTCGGGAGCAAGGTCGGCTTTAGATCTTAATTTAGTCTTGAATTTTGGGTTGTGGCTAGGGTTGATTGCCTGGTATTATTATAGTTTGACCAGGGTCAAGTCGAGGGTCAAGTTTTGAGGTGGGATCGAGGTCAAGTCTTGAGTCAGGTTGGATTTTGGGTCTTGGTTTTGATGTTGTGATCAAATAAGATCTTAGGTCACAGACGGGATAGGGGTTTGAGTCCATGTTAAAGGGTGGGATTCAAGTTCAGTGTTATAGTATTTGCCTAGGTGATATCATAATGTTTTTGGAACAATATTTCCTTCTAACTGACCAAACACTAGAAACTAACTTTAGTTTATAATATACACATTATAATTTAAGTACTTGTTCATAAACCTAACACTCTTTACTTACTACTATGAATCATAATTCAATCTTGATAACTTAAACCTAAACTCATCAAGCTAGAAAAGATTCAACTTAGAAACTTAAACCATATTATATCTACATAACTTGTGAAAACAATCAACAAGTCCATCCAAGTCTTAAGTAACAAACAATGCACTAACATGGAATTTAATTTCAGAATAAAAACTGATGAATTATAGTTGGAGAATATATGAAGAAGACAGGCATATGCATGATTTCTAAAAATCCTTTGCCTCAAGAATTTTCCAATGAAAACAACTTGGAATATTTTTTTATTTTTTTATAACTATGGATATTATTTATTTATTATATACTAGACTAGAAGACTTTATTTGCATGGTTTAAAGGGCAGCCAACTGTTATTATTGTCTCATAGTATATTTGTAGATAAAATGTTGGTAGCGTCCTTGCCCACAATAAATGACCCTAATTATTTAGGGAAAAAATCAACAATTATTTGATGGTCTAAAAGAAAAATATTTAGGTGCCCACCAACATAAATGTGTGAACTAACTATACTTTCCTAACTTTTCTCGAATCTTATTTTGAACCCATCTCGATCTTGCCCCACATTTGATTGAAATTTGAGGATACATTTTCTGGAATATAAATGTCATGATAATGACTATTTTTTAAATAGGCAAATTATATTATTTCTGTGTATAATACTTTATGTGAAACTTGGTCCAAAACATTTTCTTATTTTTGATTTTATGCCCTAGAAAGGGAGGGGTTTGTTTTTACTTTGTGTTTATATTAAGAAATTTATAGAATATTTTAAGATAGCTTATATTGTAAATCATTTAAAATCTGCACCATGTGAACATAGTACGTATGAAACAAATAGAAGAAAGAAGATACCAAAACGAGTCGACTTAAGTGGATCATGACTTCGCCAATCAATCTACAACACTCCAAGAACGTTATTTTCCTTTTTCTTTTAATATTTTCTATTGTCTTGAAAAAAGTTATTTCCCTACAAACATGCATCACAAGAAATCGATAAATTTAAAATAAAAAAATTTATATAGTATATATACTATAGGGTATCTCTTTGCCTAATTTTATTTTAATAATCATAATGTTCCAATCAATTTACAATATTGCGAAACTTCTCTTTATCTTCTTTCACCCGTCTAAGTAAATCATGTTTTTGGTCTCCGTTGTTTGCCTACTTTTATGAAAATATAGAGAAGTCCAACTGTCCAAGTGCCAAGTTGATCAAAGCCGTGCACCCTTAAATGAATTTAAAGAAAATACCCTACCTTAGTACTTTTAATTTTAGTAATATAAATAAAATTTCTCTGTTTATTTATGTTAAGTTGGTCCAAATTCTATGATAAAGTTTATTTAGAACACAATTTTATAACTTTTTACATCTTATTATTTATCAAAAGTAAAAAAAAAAATGACAAACCATTTCATATACTCCTATTTCGAAATCAGAATAAATACTACTAAAAAAATCAAGTTATCATATTTTTAGAGTATGCTCAATTATTGGTTATGATTGTTCTTACTTGGCTTGAGGCTAGCGCAGTCACATAAGAAAAAGAGCATGTGAGCTCCACCATTATCACCTGCACCTCCACATATCAACCAATCAAAAACCACCTTGTTAAAATCCAACGAAAAAATTATTGAAAACATTTCCAAATTTGTGTTTGAATTATTTTTTTCCTCCCTAAACTATTGACAGATTTAAAAATATTCTTTTACCTGCCTCCGATCTTGTAATATAAGTAAAATATCCCAACTTTTATTAAGAGTACTATGTTTTTAAGGCTATTCATAATTCGAAGATAAAATTAATAATTTACGTCACATGTTTTTAATAGGATCATTGTAATTATCCTATAACGCGAAGTACGTGAGTGATCTTCTTCCATATAAAAAATTTCTTTGTTCTACTGTTAGCTAGAACAGAGAGAAAGAAGGTGAAGTGAGCTTTGATCTAAGATTTCTCCATTTCAATGGCGACCATCAATGGCTTGACCTCACCACAGCCCTTTCTCTCTCTACAAAAATCCAACTCAAAGCCCTTTCTCTCTCTATCAAAACCCATGAAGTCTCAATTCTTATTCAAAGGTCTTAAACAGCAGAATCAGCAGTTGAGGGATTGGGTTGTAGTGGGTTCGGTAACAAACGAAGCCGACGTGATTCCGGTTCAAAGTACTGACGTTACGGACCAGCAAAACGGGGTCGTAATTGGATTGGAAAGAGAACCGGAATTAGGGGGCGGAGAGATGGATATTGTAAATCAGGTGGTGGGTGGGTTTGGAAATGAAGGGAGGTTATCGTTTGAAGGTGCTGGTGGGTTTTCTTCGGCAAGTGGTGTTGGTGGGTCGGATGTGGAGAAACTTATTGATAGAGCTATAAATGCAACTATTGTGTTAGCTGCTGGATCTTTTGCTATTACTAAATTGCTCACTATTGATCATGATTACTGGCATGTAAGTTACTTGTTACTAGTTGTATAAATAACTAACTTGCTGATTGTTCTGAGCATAAACATTTGCATATTGTGTCTCTCAAAAACTCATTAGCTT
This sequence comes from Solanum tuberosum, assembly GCF_000226075.1. Lineage (NCBI taxonomy): Eukaryota > Viridiplantae > Streptophyta > Magnoliopsida > Solanales > Solanaceae > Solanum > Solanum tuberosum. Next base: position 754,818 of record NW_006239238.1, read on the forward strand.
GGTGTACCTTGATCAATTCCACGGGATAACTACCATGGACCACCCCTGCCATACTAGATAACTCTATCCACCAAGGCTACGATAAATGAAAAGAAATCACGTAGTGTTTTTGTCTTGCTAGTATTTGAATGTGAGACCTCATGATTCTCAATCCACTTCATTGACCAGTAGGCTACACGCAATGAAAAAGGATAAAGGAGAAATCTTTGCACCTTAAGCTAAAAAGATATGTTTAATATGTATAGCTTGAGTATCCAAGTACCTTCCATTTAGGTGGAAACACACACTGGGGCACACATAGATATATAAGTCGATTGATTTTGGTGCCTCTTGGATTGGTATGTTCTCTGCTATGCTGTTGTTCAAGGGGGGAAATCCTCATGTAGATGTTTTGTTCTTGATTAAGGATCTGTATTTCTTGATGTCGTCAGTCTTCTGTGATTCAAATCATTTGCAGCTTATTCATGAATATCATGTCGCAGTTATTTACATGTGTATAGGCTGGGTTATGATGTTTATTTGTATCTGCTTTTGGTCTAATAGGAGAATCTAACAGTTCTATGCAGTCTAATTGGTTTTTTCCCTTGTATCATTTTTTTTCTTATAGTTATATATTCTTGGATTTCACCACATTGAAACATATTTGTTTATTGTGGAATTAGTTCTCTCTGGAGCAATTTGTAGTAATGTTAGCTCAAATACATATTTTCCAGGAGAATATAGCTCATTATCCTTCTGTTTCAGGGATGGACCTTATTTGAGATATTGAGATATGCACCTCAGCACAACTGGGTTGCATACGAGGAAGCCCTTAAAAGAAATCCAGTTTTGGCTAAAATGGTTATCAGTGGAGTGGTTTACTCTGTTGGGGATTGGATTGCACAGGTTAGTGGGGATTGAATAGAAAGTTCTGCAAATGCCATGAATCACTTGAAATTGTTTTTTCACCACAGGTATTAATTAGTTTCCCTGTAATTGCAGTGCTATGAAGGGAAGCCTCTTTTTGAAATCGATCGTGCACGTATGTTGAGATCAGGCTTAGTTGGATTCACGCTACATGGATCCCTCTCTCATTATTATTATCAGTTTTGTGAGGTACTTCTATTTTTAAATGTTTCATACTTCCATGGCTGTGGAATTATAGGTTTTAATTGTTCTGGACTAAGCAACACACTCTGATTCGTATTAGGCACTGTTTCCTTTCGAAGATTGGTGGGTGGTTCCTGTCAAGGTTGCCTTTGATCAAACTGTTTGGTCAGCAATTTGGAACAGCATCTACTTCACAGTTTTGGGAATTTTACGTTTTGAATCCCCTCTTGCCATTTTCAGTGAATTGAAGGCTACATTCTTGCCAATGTTGACTGTAAGAAGACCTTCTGCTCTTAGTTGTTACTTCAATTACAGTATCACCTTTATATAATTGAACTTATTCCGCATCAAGCAGTGGTTCTTAACATTATTGTTTCTTGGTTTTCATATCTATGAATTTATCATGTTATTTACATGACCATAGTTGCTAATGTGCGGCTCATGTTCATTTTCTCTTCAGTTTTGTGGCATTTATTCTGGTCCATAATTCTTTCATAGTTGAACATTACTTTACATTTTCAAAGAAGATTTCTATGTCAGGGTGTTCATTTGAATCTCCATAATACTTCACTTGTCCAAATTAAACCTATGTTCTGTTGATAAATTGACATTTGGTGTGCAGATCTGAAAAGTGATTGAATGATAGTATCCTGTAGTTTACATCCTTCATAATTCGTTGTTTCTTGCATTCATGCTTCTATCATGCAACACATGCATCAGGATGCCCTTTTAACACAGATTCTCTTTATGTGGCTCATTTTCAGGCTGGTTGGAAGCTGTGGCCATTTGCTCATCTAATTACATATGGTGTAATTCCGGTTGAACAAAGGCTTCTTTGGGTTGACTGTGTGGAACTCATTTGGGTGACAATACTCTCAACGTAAGCATCCCAAATTCAATCACAATTTTTTACTGTTTTGGTGCATGGTATTCAAAGACTCAGTTTCGGAAATACTATAAGCATGATGGCATGAATAATTCAACACCGTATTCTTTCGAGGTAGTTAATTTTGCCAATGGTTTTTTCATTGAATGTTATCTTAGTTAAGGAAATTGATGGTAGTCCATCTTTATTCTCTTAGTATATATGTGAACTCCCAAAGGTTTCCTATTCTTCAAGAAGATGTTATCCATGGACTATTTAGAGGCAGGTAGATCAATCACTCCGCTTAGTCTTTTCGCACAGGGATAATCATGTTGACTTGCTGTCAGCTGTGAGAATTAGATTTCCTAATGAATGGTTAATCTACATGTTATTACTGCTTGTATTTGTTTTGTTTGTCCAATCGGTAGGACCTATCTGTAGTACCCTACGTTATTTCAAACTTTGATGACCAAATAATGCAAATGGAACTACACGAGGTGTGCATCATATTCTGACTTCATTTGTTTTTTTTATCTATTAGTTATTCAAATGAGAAATCAGAATCTAGAGTCTCTGAGGTGATCGTAGAAGCAGAGGCGCAACCTCCCTCGATAAGCCCACCACAGGTATGTGAAATAGCTAGCTTCTTACTTGCAAGATGTGAATGTATGGTGAAGTCAGTATTGACATGCTACCTCAATTTGATGCGTTTTGTAGGAGTAAATGAATGGAAGAGCAATGACACAACAAAAATTCGCGGAAATGCATAGCTTTGAGGTGATATAGCTGCAGATACTTGCTGTACCATACTCTCAGAGAGCATCCTCTGAGATACTCGTTTATAATTTATGCATACTGCACGCAGCCCTCTTTCCTCCGCGTATGTACACAAATTCTTTTGTAGTAATTGTAAAATAGTGCAATCGCGACCTCTAATGTTGGTGCTGAAGTTTCTGTTGAAACTTACATAATAGAAGTATATAGCTTATAACATAATATTAACTGTCTTAAAGGATCATGAAATATGAATGAAGGGAACTGGTGGTTCAAGCCTGATACTTTGTTTGTTCTTCTCTTGTACATTTCATTTCACTTGCAAAATACAACAACATACTTGATGTAACCTCACAAAATGGGGTCTGAAGAGGGTAAGATCTACGGAGAGGTAGACCCTCGGCTCAAAAGAAAAATGATGCAATGCTTACTTAAAGCACCTCTTCTACATGTCTCTTCACAAAAAAATGAAATTGCATTAAGCTACCTTATATTTTGTTTAATAGTAAAGCTATCCCCTCTAGTTCTTGAAATTATACTACAACCCTCACGTCTTGGAATATTGTTAAAATTGCAACAACTTACAAGTAGTAGAAAAGAAGTTGGATACTTCTATTTTGGAAAAAATCTGTGTGGACTTGTTTTAAAGCTGATAATATCATATTATATTAAGAGTATCTTTGAATTGTTAAGCTCAACAACAAAGTTTCTTTCTCAAGTTTTTCAATTTGAAAGTTCATTTTCAAAGAGTTCACTTTTTTTATGATGATGATGATGAATACCACATATGTTTTTTCTTTTAAAAAGTTAGAGCGTAATTATGTATTTATCGCTCATAGTATCGTGACACAGAGGTCAACTATTGCCCCACTCTATGTTCCTTTGGCTTATGTATTGTAAGGATGTATTTGTCACTCATAGTATCACGTTGTCACTCATAGTATCACGTAACAGAGGTCAGGTCCTGCCCCTCTCTATGTTCTTTTGGCTTATTTATTGAATTAAATTTCGAGAGAACTTTGATTTTAAAAAAAGGTATTTTTACGCTAGGTGATGAAAATGGGCTCTTGCAATTAGTATAAACATTTTTATCAAATTACCTAACATATTAAGATTTTACCTAAAAAAGCAATTTAGCTAAATAAAGATCCCATAATTTTAGGCTCTTATTTTGAGCTCTTCCTACCACCTAACACTATCATCTCCCCTTTTATTTTACCACTAGAAAAATAAGGAGCGATAGTAGAGGCGAACCACCGAGATATAAGTTCTTTAAAAGCGTGAGACAAGATTTATGAAATATCATAATAAAAAAATAAAAATTTATGTACCATGAAAAAGTAAATTATCTTAAAGAGTAAAAATTAAAGAAAAGCAAAAGTATAAATGATACAACCCACCCCCCCCCCCCCAACGGCCCCCCCACCT
>NW_006239239.1:0-643 GCF_000226075.1 Solanum tuberosum
AAAAAAATAAAAAAGTTTAATTATGATAAAAGATTCTAATTAAGTATGAAAATTTATTCTTAATAAACTAATATTCTTTTCAAAAAAAATAATACGATCATTATTTTAGTTAAATGAGTTTGATAAATTAAATTAGTCTATTATTTTTTAAAAAAATCTTAATGACATGTCATGCCAATTAGGAGAGAGTGAGGCATTTGAAGTGTCAAGTATATTTGGAGGAAAATAGTGATATTTGAGTGATATTTTGGTCCTAAATGGAAAACATTAAAATGATATTTCAAGGCAATTCCCTCAACTTGGGTGACCATTTAGGGAATTTACTCGATTTTTAGCTACATATTTATTATTTAGTTAAATAATAAATATGTCATTGTATGAGCTATTTATTACTTATTCCTTTTGAATTTGTTAATCTGATTTTGATTTGACACATAGTTTACGAAAGTAAATTAGATTTTGATAAAAAAAACATTAAGTGATACTTGAAATTGTTCCAGATTTTCAAAAAGACACTTTAACTTTGTGTGTTCTATTACCCCACAAAACATTCAAAATCACAATAAATACACATTTTTTACACAATATTTCCACTTTGGACAAAAATATCCTTCGAATGTGCAATTTCTTAAAAACAAAAAGT
>NW_006239239.1:1291-2036 GCF_000226075.1 Solanum tuberosum
CTTTGTTTGTTTGTCACGACCCAAAAATGGACGTGATGACACTCGTCTTAACCCACCAAGACAAGTCAGCCTAAAACTCAACCATTACAATAAAATGCGGAAATTTTTATAATAAACTCAAATATACCCCCAAAATCTGGTTGTCACGTGTACAAGCCTCTAAAGTATTACAATTGAATCAAAAGAAAAATACAAGTCTCATATGACATTGTTTCTAGAGTAGAACAAGATCATAAACAGGAGTAAGAAGGTCTGTTGAGATGACAAACAGCCACCTCACAAATCTCCAAGAAGCCTCGGAAAGAAGAAAATGACAAGTACCACAAAAATCCAGGCTTGTACCCTACAAAAATTTGTAGAAGCAAGGGATGAGTACCAAACCACACGGTACTCAGCAAGTAAACCTCTAAACACGAGCTAAGGGGATAGAATACAAGTACTCCTTACATCCCAACCGAACCTTCACAACTACAATTTGTAAAAAACCAGCCCAACCTAACAGTTCACAATTTACAAGCACATATCTCAACAACAACATTCTAACAATCGTATATGCTCAACAACAATCTCAATATTCATCAATTACCACCTCCACAACTACAACCTTCTTAGTACCAGCCCAACATAACAGTTCACAGTATACAAAGCACATAGCTCAACACAACACTCTAACAATTTCATATCCTCAACAACAACAATAGTTTCATATCCTCAACAACAACACTCTAACAAATTACATCTCCTC
>NW_006239239.1:2250-2849 GCF_000226075.1 Solanum tuberosum
AACACATATTACAAGGAAATACATGAATTCCATACACTTAACAAGGGTTTAGAAATCCACTTGCCTCAAATAGTCGAACAATCACTCCGAGACTTGAGTCTTCCCTTTCGTTGAATTTCCAACTCAAGCAATCTATTCACATTAATAATTACAATAAGATTTCGAAACTAACCACACTCAAATTACTATAGGTCTAGCCTAGACCCAAAAGCTCACTCAATTTATAATCAAGTTCTTAATCTTAGTGTCAATTAACATGTCAACTCTCATGTTTTCCGAATTTCAAGCCTAGGGTTAAGTCATAATTTCTCCAAACACTACAACCCTAATAGCTTTCATATAATATAATACACCCAATATTTAATAACATATCTCAATATATCAAACTTGAATCTTAATATGATAACCTCAAAAATAATTCTTAAACCAAAATTTAATATATAACCATTGTCCTTTAACAACGAACCAGTACAATTCAAGTCTACCAAGAAATATGCAGCCATTAACTAACTTCGTAAAAAAAATACCATTTTCCAATGATTACAGCATCATTAACCCTTCATATATATATCACTAACTTGTCCCAACTTAATTTGAAA
>NW_006239239.1:3369-3607 GCF_000226075.1 Solanum tuberosum
CAAATTACCCGTAAATTAATTAACTATAGTTAAATGACTATTCAAAATTATCAAAAAAAATGACTTTCCAGGTCCGGGTCATTACATTGTTGTTTAATTTTTTTTTAAATAATTGTATAAAATATTATAAATCACAATAATTATTTACTTAAATATTCAAAAGATATAAAAATATGTAAACGATCTGATTAACTCTTCAAATTTTATCGGTGACACATAAATTGGACAAATGAAATAA